>NC_062526.1:2651328-2653828 GCF_022655615.1 Tachysurus fulvidraco
ATACTTATGGAATCCAATGTATATACCAAAACTCTGCAAGCTGCATCACAAATCTGGGGGGAAAAACGAAATAAAAACAAACGTTTTTTGACAGCAACAATCACAAAAAACTCAAATATGCACTGCAATAAAAACTCCAACAAAAAGTTTCTTATATAAAGCTGATCTGATCAGAATGTTGAAATTTAAAAAACATTTTGAAGTGTGAATTGACTTGAATTTACTGAGTGACTCATTGGTAATTTTCTGTAATTACGGCTGTGACTACGGGCTCGGCGAGCTCGGCTTTGTACAGAATAGAGCGGATGGTGCTGGTTTTATTGTCAGGAATGTACATCAATTATTGAGTGCAGATGGACACACCCTCGCACTCGCCTCTCCCTCAGCGTAACGTCAACGATAATAATAACACGAACGTTAGCATTAATACTTACAGGGCTGCTTGCATGAGAGGGGTGGGGTGGTGTGAGGTTTGTTTGTGGATGTCTTTCTTTTACCAGCATCACATTAAAGGATTAGACCAGGCTCTGGAGTGAGTGTGTGACTGTAATTTCAGTTCTACACTAACTCCCAGATGTCCACCAGACCTACACTTAGCATCCAATGTGGCTTCACGGCTAATGTTCCTGAGACAAAATTGTAAAACGTTCACGTTAACCTCACTGAGCATCAGCAACATTACGTTTTCCAGACGTTCACGCTGACTTTTCATGGGTTATGAACACTAAATAATGGGAAGACATTACATTTACATAAACATTTTAAAATTCATCTTCAGGAAGCATATGGTCAGAGTTTACTGATTCACCTAAAGGGTTATAGGGAACCGGAGAACCCAGAGGAACTCCACAAGGACACAGAAAATGTAAAACTCCGGTAAGACGGTGAGCCGAGCTCAGGATCAAAGCAGGAACCCTGGAGATGTGAGGCACTGATGCTAATTCTGCAAGCAGCTAAAAGCCAGAACTCGTAATTTCCAACTTTCTAGAAAAAGAAAAAAGTCAGAGAAAAGAAAAATTCCCCAATCCAGAATTCCTACCCTAGAATTTAAGACGGTCCTCTAAACCATGACGACCCTGAGAATGTCTTTCCTTTGAAATATAAAGTATACAAGTATTTTGCAGATATATTCACAGATTTAACAGATAGTGTTGAATTTATAACACTATCTTTATAGTCCACTGTCTGGAGGAGGAACGTGTAGCTTGAAGACACAGAGATACGATTTCATTTCACTTATGTTTCCAGCATGATGCTAACTAGCATAATGTTGTTAAGAATAATAATGTTAATTGCTCTTTTGTGGTCTGGATGCTAATGAATTTGTTGTGTACACACACACACACACACACACACACACACACACACACACACACACACACACACACACACACACTAGTATTTGTCTTTGTCCCCTATGTTGATCTATGCATTAAGATCAAATACTAGGTATTATTAGTCGTTAAAAACTCTATTTGTGCACCTCTAGCGCTACCTATGGGAAATACATGTCAGTACTCCATTACAATAGTTGAACACCGCCCTCTACTGGTGCTTCATGTTAGTACCGTAAACTTTCTGTCGTAGTTTAACAATCACATATAATGGTGCTGTAAGAAGGTGGAATGTTGGTGTTTTTATGGAGAATAATGGTGTTTGGTGGTGAATGATGGTGCATGATGGTGAACATTAGTGTTTTTATAGAGAATAATGGTGTTTGGTGGTGAATGATGGTGTATGATGGTGAACGCTGATGTTTTTATGGAGAATGATGGTGTTTGGTGGTGAATGATGGTGAACGCTGATATTTTTATGGAGAATGATGGTGTTTGGTGGTGAATGATGGTGTATGATGGTGAACGCTGGTGTTTTCATGGAGAATGGTGGTGTTTGGTGGTGAATAATGCTGCATGATGGCGAACGTTAGTGTTTTTATAGAGAATGATGGTGTTTGGTGGTATATGATGGTGAATGCTAGTCTTTTTATGGAGAATAATGGTGTTTGGTGGTGAATGATGGTGCATGATGGCGAACATTAGTGTTTTTATAGAGAATGATGGTGTTTGGTGGTGTATGATGGTGAATGCTAGTGTTTTTATGGAGAATAATGGTGTTTGGTGGTGAATGATGGTGCATGATGGCGAACATTAGTGTTTTTATAGAGAATGATGGTGTTTGGTGGTGAATGATGGTGTTCGATGGTGAACGCTGGTGTTTTTATGGAGAATGATGGTGTTTGGTGGTGAATGATGGTGTACGATGGTGAACGCTGGAGTTTTCATGGAGAATGATGGTGTTTGGTGGTGAATGATGGTGTAAGATGGTGAACGCTGGTGTTTTCATGGAGAATGATGGTGTTTGGTGGTGAATGATGGTTGAACGCTGGTGTTTTCATGGAGAATGGTGGTGTTTGGTGGTGAATAATGCTGCATGATGGTGAACGCTGGTGTTTTTATGGAGAATGATGGTGTTTGGTGGTGAATCAGAATCAGAAATAACT
>NC_062526.1:2658828-2686328 GCF_022655615.1 Tachysurus fulvidraco
AATTTTTTGCCAGTATGAGTGTTTTTTCCCCCATTTGTTAAAATGACAAGCGTCTGCAATTAAGCTTTGATTGTTCGTTTTAGTAATGAAGTACTAATTTGTCTGGTTCTCTAAATGGAACTGTTGAGTCTATCTTTCCTCTCCGTTTCCTAGCTAATCAACTCCAGTCTGACTTGAAATAAAAAAAAGAAACCAGACAGGAAGCTGATTAGAATCTGATCTATCCATCAGGAGCCACTTGAACTTTCAGGAACAGTATGAAAATGCTGTGGATGAATACAGTAGATATGGATATAATGTCATGATGGTGTTAAAGACGATGATGATGATGATGATGATGATGATGATGATGATGATGATGATACACGGTCGAGTGCAAAACTTTGCGTATACCTGAGAAAAATAAATATACATTTGTTACAAATAAATATACAATTTGTTAGACGAAGATGTTCGTTAAGAAATCGAACAAAGGTTTAAAACAAATAAATATATTGAATATTTGATGAACTGTAGATTTAGATCAAATCTCGTACCTTTCTTTACAGAGCACAGTGTTTCCATTTATAATACTAATAATAAAGAGCTAGATGTGGGCGTGTCCAGTAACGCTACAAAGCTGAGAAAAGTTGAACTTTATGCAAATTAGGACCGACTTTGTTAAGCGACTACCAATGGGAGTGAAGACAGCAGAATAGATCGCACGTGATCCTGAACAAAGACTTTTTAATTGCTGTAGATCCAGGTGTGAGCTTCAAATGTTATTCCTCTATTCACCAACAGAGGGCAGAGTGGATCATAGTGTGTAGAAACACCACCGTGAACAATCAGGACAATTAAAAACATCAAAGTTATTTAACTACGACTATAAAATTGGGCTTATTAAGAGAAAACAAAGGTGAATAAAAAATGAATAGGTCGAGTGTTATGTAGCGAAGACATTGTATAAGCTACACACTCTCGGTCATGGTAATGACGTCACAAAGTGTTTGCGTTATTATTTGTGCGTCACTAGTCACTTGAAAGACTTCAATTATTCTGGTGTCTAGTTCTGGAAAGGAAACTGTCCTGGTGCTCTGGAATGTAAGGAAGTAGATCAATAACAAACAAACAAACAAACAAACAACAATAAAGTTTCTAATAACAAGTCATTATGGCCATATTAATAAAGTAATAAAATAAAAAGTACTACTACAATCTGCAATGATAATGTGATTAATAATAAAACATTATCTTCAAGAACAATAAGATTATTTAATAAAAAAAATGAAATAATAAAATAATAGAGACAAAAACTACAAACAACAACAATAATAATAATATAAATTGTAGTTATTATTATTATTATTATTATTATTATTATTATTATTATTATTATTATTATTATTATTATTATTATTATTATTATTATTATTATTATATTAGATTACACAAGATAAGATTAGATTCAACTTTATTGTCATTACTATTATTATTACATATTATTACGTTTCTTTTTTATGTATTCTCTCTCTCTCTCTCTCTCTCTCTCTCTCTCTCTCTCTCTCTCTCTCTCTCTCTCTCTCTCTCTCCCCTTTCCGCAATTTGCTTGATTTTTCAGTATTGGTGCTCCCTCATAAAACCAGATTTCACAGAGATGTATTAAACAATTGCTTGAGAACTGATCTGTTCATTATGATTTATCACTAACAGATGAAAAATTCAACACTGATGTAAGAAAGCCCTGATTTCCATGCAGACAGATTGATAAACTAATAGAAGACAGACAGACGTGTGCGTGTGACACTGTGTGTCTGGAGGTAATTACTGCAACATCTTCTGTAATTGTTCATATTTAACTTTTATGGCCCTGATACTGAAGGACACAGCTCTTCTCTGTGCAGAACAAAGCCTCCATTGTGACACATCGAATGTTTTACAACACTTTCATGATGAACGAGACGGCAATAAAACGATGATTTTTTTTTACAGTGGTCTTATCACACACACATTAAAATAGGACTTACACAAAACTGCACACAAAGACAATGCTGGAGCCAATAATGTTAACTCTACATAAAGCTTTAGATAGATATACAAATCATATGATCATATCTAACTAGTAAAAAAGGTCTAAAATTCTCTAACCAAACGTCAGACCTTACTGAACTTAACCTCCTAACTAACTAACTAACTAACTAACTAACTAACTAACTAACTAACTAACTAACTAACTAACATGCCCAATAATGAACTCGTTTTAAATGAAAAAATAACTAATGCATTTGCTATTGTTAATATTCTTACTAGTCTTATTAACATATCATAACCAACAGACTCGCTTTTTGATTTAATTTATTAGCTAAACGATTTACTGAATATCTGACTGAATGAAATAAACTAAACTAAACTAACCAAGATACATACCTTAATAACTAAGCTCCCTGACTATCTGGCTATCTAAACTCATACTTACCAACTGACTAGTTTAAAGCCTACTGATTTATTTACCCCTTAAAGGATTAACCCTGAAGTCTAGTCCACACAGGGTCGGAGTGGCTGCAGGTTTTCATCCTGATTTCCCCAGTTTAATCAGGTGAGCTTGGCTTTCAGCAGACTCAGGTGTGTTTCTGCTCAGAGGAAAGGAAATCTGCTCCCACACCGACCCTGTGCAGCTTGGACATTCTTGAACTAACCTAACTAAGAACTAGATTACTACACTACATTCAAACTTAGTAATTTAACCCACTGAAGTACTTAGTAACTTATTAAACTAACTAACTAAATAACTAAGTAACTCTCACTCACTCAGTCATTTTCTACCACTTATCCGAACTACCTCGGGTCACGGGGAGCCTGTGCCTATCCCAGGCATCATCGGGCATCAAGGAAGGATACACCCTGGATGAGGAGAGGAAACCGGAGTACCCGGAGGAAACCCCCGAGGCACTGGGAGAACATGCAGACTCCTAACTAAGTAACTAAATAACATATTACTTAGAATAATAATACTAGAAAAATAACCAACACTTTAATTTGATTTATCCTTATAATCATTATTTTTCCTTACTGACTAACTTTCTGATTTTCTGATATCTGAATTTCATTAATGGATAGACTAACTTTACTAAAACAATTATCCTAGTTTTTTTTTTTTTTTTTTACTTATTAACCACAATTAACCTATGAAACACTTAATTGGTGACTTTACTGACTTACCAGTGTAATGACTTACTTCATTAACTTTACTTACTATCTTTACTCACTGACTTTACTTTACTTAAGTCTAAAAATTTTGACTCACCGATTTTACTCCCACTAAATTCAATCGATAATGTATTCCGTTAGCTTTCGGATGTACTGACTTCACTTAGCTCACTAACTCACTGACTTCACTGAAGAATTTAACTCACTAATTTCACATGATGAACAATAATAACTCACTTAATAACTAATCAGATAGACAAACAAACAAACAAATAAGAATAAACAACGAATAACTAGCTTAATAACTGATTAGCTACAAACAAACAAACACAAACAATATATTCAGCTTTGGCTCTGAAGATCTCACTCAGGACCCGGTGAGATGCTCCTGCTCTATTCCACCGTGATGGACACATCAGAGTTTGAGGAACTGTCTTAAAAGTTTGTGTGTTTAAATTTTACTTCAGTGTTTAATCCACCATCAAAAGAGGACATGCCGAAGTCACTTCCTTTTTTCATCTGAGGGTCTGGGTTATGCTGTTACATGTGGCTTTCATCATCAGCGTCATCATTATCATCATCATTATCGTCACCGCCGTCACCACCTCCAACTTCAGTGACATCATCCTCCAGAACACAAGTGGAAATCATCGTCGTGCTTCGGGGGCTGAGCGAGGCTTTCACAGATACAGCCTTTGTTTTTTTTTTGTGTTGAGTCAGAAACATATGTTGATCATTTTGTGTTTGTTTTTTTTACAGTCAGCTTTGGCAAAGTCCAGCTTTAAAACTAGTCACAGAGTCTGTGATGAGATTCGTAAACCGTGGTTATGACACTAGAAGGAATTTACATATGTAAATATTGATTTAGAGGGCAGAGGGAATCTTGCCCCAGTGGGCCTCTATTCACGCCCTCTATGATATTCTCAGGATCTTGCGGTTTTTCTAAATAATTTTATACAGATTTGTTCCTAGACACGTCATGTGACATCACAACACGCATTCAGCCAAACCCCTCTTCCATTCAGGTGTGTACAGATTACTACATCTCTCAGAGAAAGTCATTGCAGATGTGACTCACTTGGAGGAGCGTAAAAGAAAAATTTGATGCTTGCGATTTCACCAATTCAAGTACAGTAGTTCTCCGCAGCATCAGGAGTGCTGTGTGGCAAGAGTGTCAGCAAGAATCAAGGGAAAGGTGTAGAAGACAGTAGTGAGAGCAGCTCTGCTGTATGGGTTAGAGACTGTAGCAGTGAGGAAAAGACATGAGGCAGAGATGGAGGTAGCAGAGATGAGGATGTTGAGGTTCTCTTTAGGAGTGATGAGGATGGACAGGATTAGGAACGAGCACATCAGAGGGAAGGAATCAGGTTGGCTGTTTTAGGGACAAGATCAGAGAGGCTAGATTGAGATGGTTTGGACATGTACAGAGGAGGGAGATGGTCATATTGGTAGAAGGATGTTGGAGATGGAGCTGCCAGGTAAGAGGTCAAGAGGAAGGCCAAAGAGGAGATATATGGATGTGTTAAATAAGGACATGAAGTTAAGTGGTGCAATAGTAGAGGATGCCAAGGAGAGAGTTAGGTGGAAACAGATGATTGGCTGTGGTGAGCTCTAACAGGAAAAGCTCAAAGAAGAAGAAGAAGAAGAAGAAGAAGAAGAAGAAGAAGAAGAAGAAGAAGAAGAAGAAGAACAACAACAACAACAACAACAACAAGGTTTCCACAGAAAAAAGAACAATGAAAGCCTCAACAAGGCTTTTGGTCGCAACAAACTCCAAATATCAGTTCTTATTCCAGTTCTTCTTCTTCTTCTTCTTCTTCTTCTTTAATTTTTCTTTAGATATTTTTGTGATAACTTGTAAATGTAAGCAATTTAGAAAGGAGAAAAAATCAATGGCTGTCAAATAGGAGCGTTGTTTAGATCGTTAGCTGCTCAAAATAGCTAATTAGTATTTTGATTGGATTTAAATTGGATAGAGTTGTGAATAAAGACCTGTTGTTTGGTCACAAGGCTGATGTCTAACAGAATAATATACAGATCATGGAAATCCATGTCACCTTAAATCTCCGTCCAATTAAATAATCAAATGTTCATACAGTACTTGGGTGCCTGGATTCTCATAATAAAAAAACAAACAGCTTCGACACATCATCTCACTACAATTTATTTTTGGAGATTTATTGGTATCCATATAACATAACAGCAGCTTAAATATAACCATCAATCCAATTTGTAAACTATTAGAAACAGTCTAAAATAATAAGATGTCGCTAAGCTACATGGTGAAGTTTTTTTTCCTGGTTAGAAGACAAGAAGTGCCACTGAGTCCCCTGAGGTGAATATTTACATGAAAATGACACAGATTTACATATCTTACTAGCAACATTAACTGCATCGTAAAACAAGTTAAGCAAATGTCGGGTTACGAGAACGTCCTTGAAAATGGACGTCTGTGAATCAGATATGGTGACGGATGGAAAATGTTGGCTGCCATGTTGGACCAACATCTTCCCAGGTCTAAAACAGAGTATGAGGAACCATTTCATCGCTATAACCTACATGCCGATAATGAGCGTTTGTCCAAAAACAAAAGCCTATTTATTCCCAAGAACAACTATTTTTGTCACGTTGTCAGCGTCCGCTGTGGCTCCTTTATGCTGAATTCATCTATAGTGAGTGTGTGGCTTTTACTCTGCGCCAAATCCTCCCCGAGCAGCACCAGGATCCTGTGGCGGAAAGAAATGCTTGTTTATTTCAAGTAATAAAAGACCTTCATGATAAGTAGATTGTGTTCTATTGTTCCCACAACCGACCAGTGTGTTGCTCTGTACCGCTGTGTACGATAAATAATGTAGTTAAGCTCCTACACTTTTCATTTGTGGTTGAGGAAATGGCATTATAGGGACATTGTGGACAAAAGATAAGACAAAATGCATGCAAATATTTCCTCATCTCAAATGCAAGCATGTTAAAAAAAACCTAATTTTTAAAAATTTGTCTATTAAGGATAATAATGACACCTGTTTTTACCAAGGAAAAATGAGCAATGAATCTAGTCTAGTCTAGTCTAATCTAATCTAATCTAATCTAATCTAATCTAATCTAATCTAATCTAATCTAGTCTAGTTTAGTCTAATCTAATCAAATCTAATCTAGTCCAGTCCAATCTAATCTAATCTAATCTAGTCTAGTCTAGTCTAATCTAGTCTAGTTTAGTCTAATCTAATCTAATCTAGTCTAGTCCAATCTAATCTAATCTAGTCTAATCTAATCTAGTCCAGTCCAATCTAATCTAGTCTAGTCTAGTCTAGTCTAGTCTAATCTAATCTATTCTATTCTAATCTGATCTAGTCTAATCTAATATAGTTTAATCTAGTCTAGTCTAATCTAGTTTAGTCTAATCTAATCTAATCTAATCTAATCTATACACAGCATTCTTGATTCTAGATTCTGTTCTGATCACAGTTTGATATTAATGTGTTGTTCTAATACATCTATATAATAATAGCTCAGAGGGACTTGTACAGTGGACACTAAACATCAGTAGGGTCGCAAAGCGTCGGGGAAGCCACATCTGATTATGTCTGATCACATCACCTCCTGATATTGCAATTAGTTGATCTTGTCTTTCAAATGATCATGACGTGCACCTTCAGCTGAATTCTGCTGGAATGAAAAAACCTCACCCACGAGTTCCGACACCTCTGCCCTACGTAAACCGATCCGAATACTTTGTTAGTTTCAATTTAATTCCGTTCAATTTGACTTGTATTGAGCTTGTAGAGGACAATGTCACAAAACAGCTTTACAGGAATATCTAAATTCAGGATATAAATGAATTTCATTTTAAATTGAACCTTAAAGAACGAGCCAGAGGTGACGATGGTGAGGGAAAATACTCCCTGTGATGACATAAGAATGAAATGTTGAAAGGAACCAGACTAAAAATGCGAACCTTATCCTTGTCTGGGTGACATCAGAGAGTGTGATAATAAAGCATTTATAACTTTGGTGCTATATACTGTAGTCAAAAAGTACAATTGAATAAAGAGGAACTTCATTCTACTCACAGCATGAAGTGATATTTTATTGTCATTTATTTTACTTTAAGAGAAGCAGATCATCATTTAAACAGTGTAACTATCTGTGAGAAGATGCTTTTGTTTTTATGTTTTTTAATGGTTCAGGCTTTTCAGGACAGAGGAATTCATGCATTGGTTTCTCTGTAACACGGCAAGTTGTCCGTTTTGTTTGCGTCAAGAAAGAAATATGCTGGTGAAAGAACGTTGTTTATAGCTGCTATAACGTAAGTGAGAACAGGAACTAACTTGTTTTATATATGAAAGAATAGATAGATAAAAAAGAGTAGAAATTAAATTTCTATAGATTAAAATATTGATATACTGTTGTCTAGGTACTTATCAGAGTTTTAAAAAAGTTTGCTTCATATATAATATTGGATAATATTTTAGCTGAGAAATGTAAATAATAATAATAATAATAATAATAATAATAATAATAATAATAATAAATAAATAAATAATAATAATAACAACAACAACAACAGCAATAATAATAATGAATATTAATAATAATAAATATTAATAATAATACTAATTAAATAAAAAGTAGTAAAAAGTAATAATAATAATAATAAAATTAATAATACTAATTAAATACTAAGTAATAAAAATAATAATAAATACTACTACTAATAATAATTACATAAAAAATAATAAACATATTAATAATAATAACTATTATTATTATTATTATTATTATTATTATTATTATTATTATTATTATTATTATTATAAAGCAAGAATACAAAATTCTATGCTATAGAAATGAAACCCACATACGACGTCCCTATAAATAATTAAAAAGTTTTCATAAAAACAAACAAACAAACAAACAAACAAACAAACAAACAAACAAACAAACAAAAACCCCTAAATTGTAATTTGTATTAAGCAACGCGCGTTATTTTTAAGGTGGTCCAGATCCATGAACTTTTCTGTGTACAAAAAAAGAGGATTTATTCACGCTTTTCGCGCAGATTTACTATTATTTCTGCGCATTTCTGGATACGTACGTCTTGTTCATTTCGTGTAAAAAATAAAAAGAGAACTATATAAAGAAACGGAGTAAATTATTAAAACGTAAGACTTCCTTGTGCACGTGCAGAGCAGAACTCCGCTTCTCCACCTTAAGAGAGAGGACCGAAGAGTCGGTGGGCGGGGAAAAAAAAGGGGTTAGGGACAAAAAAAAATATTACAATGTCACGTGGTTGGAGATCAAAAGAAAGAGAGAGGAAGAGAGAAAAAGGGAAAATGTGCGAGCGGCAGAAGAGGAAAGAAGGGAAGAGAAGAGAGAAGCAATGAGACGCGTGTGCAGGAGCTGCTGCTTCTGCTGCTGCTGCTTCTGTGGATCTGGGCTTTAAAAACACAACAGATCTCAGCTTGGTTCTTCTTCTGAATCCACAGATTCCTCCAACTTCTTCACACTTCCAACAAATTAAGGAATTATGTCCTGCTTTGCTGCACGGATCCAGCCGGCGAGATGAGGAAGATGATGATGATGATGATGGTCATGATGATGATGATGATGGTGGTGTTTGTTACCCCGAGAAGAAGAGGAAAGCATGGGGTGTTCACCGTGCTGGAGCTTTTTCTTTGCTGCTTTCTCAGCGTCTCGGCCAAGGACACGGCCTTCGTGGAGGTGGTGCTGTTCGAGTCGAGCCCGAGCGGGGATTACACCACCTACACCACCGGGCTTCAGGGCCGCTTCTCCCGGGCCGGAGCCACCATCAGCGCCGAGGGAGAGATCGTACAAGTGCGTAGCTTTGTTCAGCCTCTAACACCTCTAACACACTCGGTTTCCCTTCTGGAATTTTTCTCCTTTCTGTTTTCTTCATCAGAGAAGTTTTACTAAGTTTTGTTACTTTGTAACTTTCTTTAAACCTTTCATTTATCTGTACAGGCTTCTTGTGCACAGTTCACTATTGTTTTGTTTTATACAGTAACACTATTATAATGATGATTATGATTATTATTTTGTCAGCTGGCGGCGTGTTTGTAAGTTTGTAGACAGTGTAGACGTTTGTTTGCTTCCACTGTAGCCTTTAAACCTCATTCTCAGGTCCATCCTGCACACTTTCACGTTCTCTAATGATATTTAATGATTAATTAGAAACATTTAAATTTTTCTAATCGCTGTTTACTTGTCGCAAGTGCAAAGTTTATAGCTCCCAAACTCTCCCACACGATCAGCTCCTTCTCCCCAAACGATCAGCTCCTTCTCCCCAAACGATCAGCTCCCAGCTCCCCGCACGATCAGCTCCCAGCTCCCCGCACGATCAGCTCCCAGCTCCCCGCACGATCAGCTCCCAGCTCCCCGCACGATCAGCTCCCAGCTCCCCGCACGATCAGCTCCCAGCTCCCCGCACGATCAGCTCCCAGCTCCCCGCACGATCAGCTCCTTTGAAGCCACTGTTTAGTTTTCTGTAGGTTGTTTTCTGAGTTGTTTCCATACTCAAGAAGTCTCCCTTTTCCATTTAGAACTCCTGTTTGAACCCATTAATTCATCATTAAATAAGTATTAGAAACATTTCTCTGTTACTAATTGCTGATTGACTTTCTCAGTCAAAATTTGTTTTCCACTCCCGAGCTCAAAAAAAGTTTAGGCTGTAGCTCCTAAGTTGTAAGCTTTATGTAAAATCTTTTCTGATCTCCTTTCCTTGCTTAAAAAACCTTATGTTTCATTCAAAGGTCCATCGTGAACCTTTTATATATATATTTATATGATGATAAATTAGAAACATTTCACTCTTCCTATTTGCTGCTTAACTTTATTTCTCAGTCAAAAATTGTTCAATTAAATGATCTAGTTTTAGGTCACTGTAGCTTTCTGTAGATTTTGGTGGCTTTCTATGCTTTTAAAATCTGTCCTGAGCTTCTACCATGATCATTTGTATGTTGAAAATAGTTTTTATTGAACAAATGAAAAGTTATTAGATCCTAAATGTGGTTGCAAGTTTCATACGGTTACTACAAAAAGTTCCCATAGAAAGTTTACAGACCTATTAAATATTGATGGCTCGTTTAATTCATTCTTCTTTTTGGCGAAAAAATACACATTTTGCAGTTAGAAGTTGAATTGCTACTTAATTATGTTACGGAAATGCTAAAAGTTTACAGGTCTAAACCGCTACTATCCTGTAGCTTTTTTTGCTTCTTAAAATCCATTCGAGCTCATTCTACGATCCCTTTCACGCTAAAACGGTTATATTTTATGGTTTTAAGCAACATGTGTTAAAAATTGTCATACCAAAATTGTCCAGAATAGTGAACTATACTTAGTCAGTACTTTTTGACGTATAAATAAATAATTTCAGTAGTTTTCTAACGGTTTGTGTATGTGTGAAAATCGTTGATACTGAACACTTTTAAGCTGCATGTGGCATTAATTGTTTTTTTAGCAACTTGAAAGCAAGTATTTAATGACTTCTAACGTTCTTCATATGTCGATAGCTTATGCACTGCTTATTTCACGATTTGTCTGAAATCTTTTACATTTCACGATTTGAAACAACATTGGACAAAATTCTAAGTGTTGCGTGTTCAGGAAGTGTAGCGGGTTTAATCGGTGTGTATATATTGTTTAAACGGAATTTAAAAGTGTAGAAATGACACACTGGATCTTTCTGTAGTTTTAGATTCTTTATAACTTCGATCTTGTCTGGGATCGTTTTAAGATTGAAACATGTTGAACTTTGATAGTTGATCACTGCTTCTATAATTCAAAACTTTAACCGTGTTTGGAATTGATTTATTTTTTTTTGCACACTGTGTACTTTTTCTGCGTAGTCTTCTGTTAGAGACTTGTACCTAAAATATCAGTAGTTCTTTAGCATTGTGACCTGCAAATGTGAAAAGTTTATTTACTTTATTTTTAGCTTGCCTTCTACATACTTGAATCTCTAATTCAACTTTGCTTTATTTGCACTTCTGCTTACAAATATAGTGATTTATTATTAAGTGTGTTAAATGTTTAAATGTTGCACTTATGTAATGATTTCTTAGTTTATTATCTAGCTCTTGCACTTATAATGATTTTGGGCTACTTCCATGATGATGCTAATGCTAATACTTTTTTATGCTAAAACACTGATGTGTTTATTCTGGTTTTAGCAACATAGCAGATTTTTACGCTACTTTATTATGTTCAAAATTGAACATAATACATGTTTTATATACAAGCTCAAGTTACTTAGAAGCTCTCTATTTTACTTGTTTTTTGAGCTCCATTTGAAATCCTGTGCAATATTTCAAAATTTTGTAGCTACAGTTCTTTTCCTCTGTACATGATTTTTAAAGTTTACTACAAGAAGTTTTGTAATTCTTTCCTTCTCTATGTTAAACCTTTTGATCATTCACTGTTATTGATGTGGCAGTTTATTTCTACATGTTCTTTTAACACTAAACCTGAGGGAATGTCCTATATAGACAATATTGACATGAAACGCTTTTGTACTGATTCCTGATTGGCAGATCGATTAAACGTTTTCCATTTGCAGTTTTGATGGATGTTGGGCTTAATGTTGAACCGTCAACTTGGTGTAAACTTTACTTAAAAAGATCAAAAATTATTTGCTTCTTGTTGCACATGAGGCTATGAAAAAGCCCCACAATTTTTAATTGTGTGTTTTTTGTTTTTTTTAAACTAGAAGAGCTCAGAAGGTGTCCAGGTTTTAGACTGCTGTAATTGTAGATTGATTTTTGTCTCTTTGCCTGCACATAATAATTACTTCAGCACATTCAGGAAGCTCTGGCAAATTCACATCGTCCTCCGCTCTTTCTCTTTTGGCATGGCATCATAAACACATGCTAATAATCTATCATTTAAACTCTGAATTGTATTGTTTTCGTGTCTGTTTGAAATTTGCTTGGATTTCTGTAATGATGGAGAACGCTCCAAATGTTGTTGGACGTCCATAAAATGATCTTCTGAGATGCTTGAAATTATTATTTTTTTCCTCCATGATTTTTGACTAGACTTAACCTTCTTATTGTTTTGGTGGAGCTACTTTGTGATATTGTGAACTTTTTCGTAGATATTGACCATCTGCGTGTCGCCAATATCTACAGAAAATGAATCATTTTATTTTGGTCTACTTTTATCGGAGGTAAAAAGTTTTAGGCCGCTGCTAATTTGTAAATTTGATTAGCAAGCACACGTGTTCTTGTTAAAACATGTTTCGAGTGGGATATTAAGACATGCTTTGGTGGAATTTCAGAACATCATACTTGGTTTATACAATAATACTAAACGATGTACTAAGAATTAAAGTAAAATTCCAATAATTGAATTAACTCTACAGGGGGGGTTTATAAGCGAATATATAAATGCAGATGGGTGGTAGGACAGCGTGACTACTGTACATAGAGTTAAGTGAGTGAGTGATTTCATCATTGACCCAAGTTCCTTTTTATCTCAGATTAGAAGATGCCAAGTAGCTAAGTATAATCACATGACCATGTGTGATGCAAATAAAACATACAGTACCAATACTTTTAGGATTTCAAGATGAAGGATATTCAGATGAACGTTTTTTTTTTCCTGGTGATTTTATATATATATATATATATATATATATATATATATATATATATATATATATATATATATATATATATATATATATATATATATATTATTGCAGAATATCTACAGTTTATATGTCATGTGACATCATCACTACACATTCTTCTATTCATGTGTGTGGAACATGAGTAAAGCTCTCAAAGTTTTTGAATAGATTAAAAAATAATTTACAAACATCGAGAGGTTTTTTGCTGCAACAATCGCTAAAACGTCTGAAATCCTTCTGGGACTTAAACACATTTTCTTGTCAGGAATTACATGTGTGGAGTAGAAGTGTTTATAAAGTTATTACACAAGTCAAACAGTGAAACGTCTACTTGAGATTTACATATTATTTTTATATTATTTATATTTTATTATTTTCTTTTCCCCTTTCAGAGCATGTTTTTTGCCTCAGGTTGTCGCATGTCTGCTAAAAGTTCCTAGAGATCGCACCGAACTTCTCAGAATCGTATATCTCTCGTGACCTTGCTGTGATTTGAGGAGATAAGAACTCAACTTTAGGGCATGGAAGAGGTTTTCAGGTTTTCTGTGATGATGATGATGATGATGATGATGATGATAAACAGATTTGAGGTTCTCAGGATGGAGAAATGTAAGAACAGCGACAACGGCAACAAAAATCTGTATCTTTTCCATCGGAGTAATGGACGTTGGAGCTTTCTTATGGATTTGTAAGGAAATGTGGAATGCGTGCGTGTTGCACAACGTCGGGGCACAGAGGAGCCTCGAGCAGTTTTTAGATGTCGTTTGAGGAGCATTTTTAGAACCGTGATTATCTTCAGTGCTTTGGTCTGTGTCGGCCAATCAGCAGGAGCTGGTGGACGTTTGTGAAATACGGCCTAATTGCATGCCTCGAAGCAACCCTGCATTTGCTGGTCTGTGAAAGATCCACTTTGGAGCTGTCGCACATTTCTGCATTCTTTGTTTAGGCAGCTTCACTGCTTTTTCGCCTTGACCTCATGCGGTTAAAATGAGAAGAATGAAAAATGTAGGGCTTTTTTTTTTCTCCCTTTTCTTTTTTCGCTTTTATATTATACGACAGGCTACACCCAACGGCGGCGATTTCACCAGCATGTGATTACGAGCGATTTTTAAAAGTTTGTTATGAGTGAGGTCATATTCATCAGACCAGCTTGTGGTCGTCAGTGTTTGTGCGGCGTGGCGTGGCGTGGAGGTGGTACGTCGTGGACTGAGCAGGATAATGGGGGGGTTTAGCGGTCGGGATATTTAGTCTAGCCGTGTATGTATTTAGCGCGGGCTGTTTGGCGCTGGCTGTAAGCCAAGCAGAGCCACGAGACCGCCACTTTACATTGGAAAAGCCGCAGACGTTTAGGTTCGCTCTGGATTCAGATGCCATGTAACATAGCGCTGGTCTCAGATTGTTAACTTTGATGGCTTCTTGTCTGCACAGCTTGAGAGCTTCTCTCAAAGCTTGCTGTTGGTCAACTCTTCACACACTCCAGTAACGGTTTAGCTTCTTACACACCTGAACTGAAGCACGTCATCAGGAACGCTGAACACCTGCAACAGGGAACAAAAAAAATCCAACGTTCCTGATTGAAAAACCAGAAGCCTGCAGCAACTCCCAATAACATCCTTTAATCCTTCTCTGATGTATTTTAAATACAACTCATTGGTGTTATCTAGAAGCTAAAACTCATTATTTATTAAATGGATCTTTTTTTTTCCCGAGTGAACAATTGTCCACTTTTTTCCATCAATACCGAACATAAAACCGATCTGGGTGTGTAATTTTCCGCTATTTTTTTCTGCAGATGCTGCGCTCACACTTTAACCCCAACATCTGATTGAGATGTGATATTTTTCCCAGTACAGTGTCGCTAATCCAAATATCCGATGTTTCCATGATGTCTCACGGGAGTTAGTTGTGCAGAAGTGACCGTTGGAACACGTACAAACGCAACGTGTCGGTAAAGCTTCGTTATCAAGACAGGAACTTTTCTCTAAAATATAAAACAAGCCTGAAATATAATAATCAATTAAACATGAAGCAATTGATTAGAAATGAAACGGTGAGAATTGAATAGTCCAGTTACACTGTTAATGCTAATGCTTTTATTAGGTTTGGATGGTTTTTATTGGGATCACTGTCTTGAAAGTGAGCGGAATCCAAATCATTAGACTCTCCGGTGCGGCGGGATACGTGTTCTAGCACCGATGTAGCTTTAAAAGCGTGAAGTTGGAACTAGATCCAGTCCCTCACCGGGTCATGTGATTGTTGTCCCAGGAATTTCTGGAATTACAGAAACCTTGGTTGGTTCTGTGAGAAATATTTGGAATCCTCACACAGATCTGTGTGAGATGCACAGATGGAGGGGGATTTGTTTATTATGTAGTTGTTCACTTTAATCCACTTATATACAGAGCGAGAGAGAGACAGAGAGACATGGTGAGAGAGAGAGACCGAGCGAGCAAGAGCCTTGCTGTCCGTTTCACGGTTTGGAGATGAGACGAGCCTCAGTTATGAATCTCGGTCACGGTTTTTCTTTCTGAAGTCTTTTTTTTTTTTTTCTTCAAACCCGCATGAAACACAAGCCCCTGGTAGCAATCTTGGTTTTGGGCCTGGTCTCTCTCTCTCTTTCTGTTTCTCTCTGGGTCTGAATTTTTATTTCAAGTCCAACACTTAGTGTAGAATCAGGGCCAAAGCAAATAATGCATGCCGTGTTCGCTGCCTTTGAACTTGAATGCAAAACCGACACTTTGCCTCTTGAATTGCCTGCAAATTTGCCTCTTAAGTGCTTCATTTTCCAGCTGCTGATGAGTCTCAGGGTTTTTTCACTATAAAGTGTTTTTTGGTGTTGTCGTTTGTCATTTTTCTTTATTTTTTTTATTTTTTTATTTTTTGCTAGCGTCATTGGAATTTAAGTTTTGGTTGAGTTTCTTTTGAACTTCTTTTATTCGCAAGTTGTTTTCTTAGAACAATTTCTCGTGTGTTGAGTTATTTGGTTTATTTAGTTAATTAACTTAATTGATTAAGTAATTTATTTATAAATGTGTCTCACCTGTTTAAGTTTTGTTAGACTTTCCTAAGGTGACTAATTTCTAAATTATTATATTTCTGTTTAATGACGCTCATAAATAGAAATTGGCGTAAAAAAAAATCACAATTTTCAAACAAAATGTGTTTTCCGGGGCACACGGTGGCTTAGTGGTTAGCACGTTCGCCTCACACCTCCAGGGTTGGGGGTTCGATTCCCACCTCCACCTTGTGTTTGTGGAGTTTGCATGTTCTGCCCGTGCCTCGGGGGTTTCCTCCGGGTACTCCGGTTTGTGTGAATGAATGAGAGTGTGTGTGTGTGTGCCCTGCGATGGGTTGGCACGCCATCCAGGGTGTATCCTGCCTTGATGCCCGATGACGCCTGAGATAGGCACAGGCTCCCCGTGACCCGAGAAGTTCGAATAAGCGGTAGAAAATGAATGAATGAATGTATTTTCCACTTTCAGTCAACATTTCTTTAATATCTATCCGTTTATTTATTTGTTTGTTTATTTATTGCTTCATTTCAGATCATTTTGAGATGAAATTTTAGTGTGTGTAATTTTACTGTATTGTTTTATTAGGCCGTGTGTGTAACCCCGTTGAGTAACTCTGTGTAATTCACCTGAGCTGCAATGAAAATGTTTGCATGAGTGAGTTTATTTGGCACCAAATCAGTATTACTAAACACCCCAAAATCTGCACAGGCTTCATTTGAATTCTTAAAAGAAATGCGCTACAGTTAGGCAGATAATTAGAGTGGTTAATAATAGCTTTGCTGCTAAATGAAATTAACTGGCACACAACACACAACACCTTTGTGTATCATTAGCTCATTTGTGAGGTGATCATGATGAATCAAGCTGATTTTCTTTGCTCTTGTCTTTCATCCTCTGAGCTCCAGACTGGCTTGACTCACTCATCTGTCATCACATTCAAACTGTGTGTGTGTGTGTGTGTGTGTGTGTGAGCAAGAGAGAGCGTTTGAAGTTTCTTGTATAAACAGAAGCGATATTTCATTAGCTGGCATAGGCCAGGGTGTGTGTGTGAGAGAGAGAGACTGCGATAAGCCATAAAAGTGTTCTGAAGGAGGCCCGAGTCATCCGTGTGCACTGACTCGTTTTACCTGTGGCTAAGTGACGCACCCAAAATGTACCTGAATACCTTTTTACCCCATTTTTTCCTTCCCGCTACATAACCTAAGTTGGATTTCTGCTAACCGCTGATTCCACATAAATTACAAAACAATCATTCCAATTTGTAATTATTTCTTATTTTCAGCACATTCTGAACAAAGCAGCTTTATCGTTATTTAAAGACGCAGGAACAATAACACGCAAACAAGCACAAAACAACATGTATGTTCTAAGTGAAGTTAGTCGGAAAATTAGCCTCACTGTAAAACCGAGCTGTGCTGATATCTTTGTAATCTGCAAAAGCTAATGCTAGCCAACACGAAAGATACTTTAAAGCGTTCATATACAAGTTGGGGAAAAAACATGATCAGTAATCGTATTGGTGTTACTAATTGGTTAAATCTACAGCTAGCTAGCTCAAGCCATTCTAGCTGATGTTAGCAAACATCGGCTAATATCTCCATGATGAAACGTTACCTCAGGTTTGTATTAAAAATTGCATATTTCTTGGTGTATTTATTGGTTTTATCAGCCTTTTCTATTGCTAGCTGTGCTAATCTGAACATCAGTGAGATTAGATTCACAGTTGAAAGGCTAAAACGTAAACAACGGCAAATATCAGAGAACAATTGCAGAACTTTTCTGGTAAATATACGAGTAAGATTAAAAATAAATAATAAATGACAGTTAATCAATATACATGGAAAAATATTACTTTTCATTTTTCTGCAGGCTTTTTGGTTTTAGTTCCTCAGTTTTGGCTAATTTTTTTATTTTATTTTAAGATATGTCATTTAAATCTTTAATTCCAATAACTTAGGAAGTCATCTAAGTTAAATAACGTAAGAAGTTATTTCAAGATGAAAACAAGCTACACACACACCCAATTAGCAGCTGGATGTAACTGTGTTTAATTGTGCGAAGTGCTTGTGTCTTTCCCATCATCTTTTTCTAGCTTGTTGCTCAATAACGTCGAGAGACAGGGACGCGGCCGAGACGCAGCCCGTCCACATCTGACTTTGATTTCCAACCGTGAAGATTCAGAGAGGGAGAGACTGGAAGATGTGAGACGTGGCACTTAAGCACGGCCATATGTGACTCGTAGCCGTAGAAAGCGGGACTTCCTGTCGCAAAACTCATCAGGCTCAAATGTGCGACAATGTATTTTAAGGGTGTGGTGGTTACTCCAAGGCATGTGCATGCTAATGATCACCTCTTACCATATCCCTTTAGCTAACATGCTATGCTAACTCACAATATTCAACCTTTCAACTTTTATTCTAGGTCATTTTTCTTCTTTAAGATCCTCTTTGATTGGAATTTACCTATTCTTTTATCAAACATTGTCGTGTTTACAACAATATTTCGTTTATCCGGTCCACTCTTGTGGTATCCATGATGTCAAAAACATTTCTGGCAGCTCAGTTCGAAAGTTGTGGCATTTCACACTGCGAATCTTCACGCTCACTTTGGTTAGCTGTCAATGCTAAGTCTGTTTACCTGTGTTTTGCTTTCACAAGTTATTAACGTATCTAAGGTTAATGTTAGCATGTTAGTCAGTTTTATGCGCAGTTTCTACACCTGTCCTTAAAGGCTACACCTTTTAGTAAAAACGACCAAATAGTTTGTTACGGCAAAGCTAAATCGTTAGCTTTAGTTATATCTTAAAGAAAGAGGAAATGTTTTTCAGTTACCTAGCAACAACGTTCTCACTACTGCGTACAAAGTGCCAAATACATTAGGGTGCTCGTCATTTCTCAGACTAATCTGGATGGACCCTGATCTGCTGCAGTGCATTGTGGGAATGTGCTGGGTGTTTTTCTCTAAATGTTGCTAAATGCCCCAATATAGTGAATAGCTGTGGTTTTGGAATGTGAAAATGAAGAAGAAAAACACACACACACACACACACACACACACACACACACACACACACACACAACAGCAGATTAGACTGTCAGTGTTAATTTGAAATGCTGCCCATTAAAAGGAGCTAAACATAACCATTTCATTTCAGCATGATATTATTGTGTTCGAAGGTTAAACGATTATCATGTTATAAAATGTAATTATATGTGTATAATGTATAGCTGCAGCCAAGGTAAATCCAGAATTATGAGGCCCAGAAAAAAATGTTTCCTTAAAGTTTGCTCAAGTTACGTGGTGCTAAATTAAGAGCATAATGAGCGTTTGGGTTGGTCTGAGGAGTCAGACTGCAGAAGTGGGGTGAAAATGTTGAAAGCGCCGTCTCTGGGCTTCTTCCCGCTTCGTGGCAGCAGCTGAATGTTGAGCCTTTCATATTCTAGCCAAAGTCATTTAAGTGTGTGTGTGTGTGTGTGTGTGTGTGTGTGTGTGTTTTCCCTCCTCCTCCTCTGTGGGAAGAGAACAGATGAAACTGTTTTTGTCTTTTGCTTTGATCGCCGTCGTATTTCTCTTACCACTGTCTGACTCTCGCTTATGCTACGATCAAACGTGGTCGTGTTTACAAAAATATTCAGTTTAAAAGATCCACTCTTGTGGTATCCGTGACGTCAAAATCATTTCTGGCAGCTCAGTTCAGAAGCTGTGATGTTTCTCAATACAGATTTTCACAACTTTGGTTAGCGGTCAATGCTAAGCCTATTTACAGTGTTGTTTTAGCTTACCCGAGTCTTGTTTTTACAATTTATCGACATATCTGAGGTAAAAACTTCTAGGCAATGTTTGTTATTTGTATTGTCACTGCACTTTTACGTTGTCTTTAATGGCTACACACTTTAGTAAAAACACCTGAGCGTCTAAATCATTTGTTCAAGTTAGCTCCAGTTAGCCTAGCAACAGGGTTTTCATTGCTGAAGTCTAGTTAAATGCATTAATACACAAAATATTCACTCTGTATTTCAGGAAATACAATATTTCTACAATACAGTATCTGTATATATGTATGTTATATATATTATATATATAATTTCACCTTGCATGTTACATATATATTACATGTATATATTTATACTTGTATATATTATATATAATGTGTATAATGTGTAGTGCATTGTAAATATGTCTAGTAGTACACTGTGTGCACTGACTATGTATGAGTACATTGCATCTTTTCCACATTTTCCGCATTTGCACATTTCAACTGGTACTGAGCATTTTACACATTTTTTTAACCTGTTTGTAAATTGTTCTAATTTCTGTTCTTAACTACTGCACGTAAATGGTTCTGCAATTTCTGGAGCTCGCTCCCAAGAATTTCACTCACCATGGCACATGTGCTGTGGTGATGTGACAATAAAGGTGACTTGACTTGACTGTAGCAAGATATTTAGTCTCGCTTATAACATGCTAGCAAAAACAAGATTCGGTCGCTTCTAATCTGAGTTTTTATTAAAAACGTATTAAAAACCAGTTTTGTTAGATCATTTAGCACAATATCGAAATTATATCACCACCTTGTCCCGCTTCATCAGCTAGTAAGTCCCGGAAAGCGCATGGTTGCTAGTTAATAGGCTAATTAGCCAAACAGACAAAGATAAATTGCATAGCTCCACGTGAGCTCCACGCCTAGTTTACGGATTAACCTAGCTTACTTTTGTCCTTTTATTTTATTTCTTCTTTATTTTAACGCCCAACTTTCCATTTCTATTTCTATCTCACACATTCACATTGCATCATGGGTAATTGTCATGGTTGGGTTTTTCTCAGTCGGGCTCTTTTTTTTTTCTTCTTTTTTTTAACCTTCTTTTCATTCATCAGTCTTTTTCTTTCTGTCTCTTTAGTCTGTGTTTCTTTCTGTGGGTAGCTTTCTCTGTCTGTCTTAATTACCGTCACTCTGTTTCCTTCTTCTTCTTTTTTTTTTTCTGTCTACTCTATTTAAGACGTCTCTGTTTATCCATCTGTTTTTTCCTCTCTTGTCCTACCTGGTTTACTTTTGAAGTCATTGCTGTGTGTGTTTATTTATTTATTTATTTTTCAGTTTGTGTCTTTTCTCTCTTTCGTTTTCTTGGCCTGTATCTCTTTTTACTCTGTCTGTATAAACAGCGTTGTGTTGGGAGACGGTAATGCCCTCGTCTCTCGGGGCTTTACAGACACTTTGTTGTTGGACAGGAATGTGCTGACGGACGACCCGAGTCTCCGACGCAGACTTTTTTTGTCTGTCATGTTCTCTTTACATTCTTTTTATTCTCTCTGTTTATTCTTCTGTCTGTTCTTTTCTTTCTTACTCATGCTTCTCTTCTTCCCCTCGTTCTTTTTGGCTTTCACTCGTCTGTGTCTGCGAAGTAGCGTCTTATCGCACCGCCTCGAATGCCTCGTCTGCTCAAACACACACCGGGGTCAAAGTATTTACTCTCCTTTCATAAAAGGCCATGCTATTACGCAAGCTTTTAGGCATGTGTCGATAATAAACGTTCATACTGCATTATTTTTCCCACAGTTTGTAATTTACAAATACACAAGCGTGTACGCACGTGATGCCTACTCCTGAATATAAAGGGGGGTGGGGTCTGTATCTGTTATCATGCAAAAGAACTAAAATAATTGTTATAATCACTATAATTAATCTCATTGCATAATAAGTATAATAAGTGGTAATTATCAGTAATTATTAGCCTGCGGAGTTGGCGAGCAGAGTAAGCGCTAGCTTTTATTTGTTTGTAGGAATCTCGTTCGAGCAACCAAGCTTGAGTTGTAAATATCATGTAGCTCTGTAAAAATGCTGAGATATGATTTGCTAACAATGCTGATTAGCTGAAATTACGAACGCTTGAAAAAAGTTTAAAAGTTGGAAAACAAACAGCTAGCCGAAGTAGCTGAAGACGCATTAAAGTGGTGCACCTTGTAATGTTGGTGGACCAGATAAACATGTCGGTAATGACACTTTAATCAAATCTGTGTCTGGTGTTTTCATAGAAATAATCACTGCGATGCCACGGTGTTACCGTCACCACCTCCAGGTTGGTCATTTTCCTATAACCGAGTGTTTTATTGCTTTTGTATCACAGTCGTTTCTCATGAAAACGATAAAAATGTGGTGATTAAAGAGCATGTACCTTTTTAACCTTTTGTAGTTGCATTTAATATTGTGTACCGTTCGTAAGACAAGTTCTTGTCCTTTTGTTGTACTCATGTTAAAGCAGCTGTAAACACTCTCTTGCTTTCTTGATCGGATTTAAGTGACGTGACATACGGCTAAGTACGGTGACCCATACTCAGAATTGGTTCTCTGCATTTGACCCATCCAAAGTGCACACACACACACACACACACACACACACACACACACACACACCGTGAACACACACTCGGTGCAGTGGGCAGCCATTTTTGCTGTGGCGCCCGGGGAGCAGTGTGGGGGGGGGGGGGCGGGGGTTTCATAACTGATAAATAAACATCTCTGACAAACAGGACTGTGTGGATTAGCTGTTGCCATGGAAACATTAATGTATTCATTTAATATAAATCTGTAGTTTGAGTCATGTGCTGTTTGGGGGGAAAAAATGAATCCACCCATTTAAGAATTTTATAGACCCCAAAAGCGGCAACCCAGCGTTTGTATTCCTGTATTACTTTAATATATATATATATAATACACCTGATGTCCTGACTTCAGTCTCTTGCTGCTATTTGTTACGAGTCCCATTCATTTATCACACTCTCATCTGCTGCTGCTCGCATCCTGTTCCTTCCAGTCAGCAGATATCTACTTTTTTTTCTTTCGTGTGCCCAAAACACATTTATCTCTTATGAACCCTTAATATATGTGGTGTTTTCTTTAATAGCTGGCTCTAGTTCCAGGGACGAGCGCTCAGGTTTTGTTAGATTAAGCCTGGTAGTGAAGCATGAGCAAGTTTGGTTCTCCGTCCGGACCTCGTTTAAGGGCGAGAGAACGATTTTAGTGAAGCAGTTTATTTGGGATGAAACTGAAAATATACAGAGTTCATGCACATTGCAACAGTGAAAAGAAGTTAAAAGAGATGTATGTGGAAAGATATATAGAGACAGGTAGATAATGATGGTTGGATGGATGGATGGATGGATGGGTGGATGAAGTGATGGATGAACGGGTGGTAGGATGTATGGGTGGATGGATAAACAAAGAGAAGGATGGTAGGATGTCTGTATGGGTAGATGAATGGATGGTTGGATGTATAGGTGGATGGGTAAACAGAGAGGGAAGGATGGATGGATGGACGAGTAAACAAAAAGAGAGATGATCGGATGGATAAATTGTTTGTTTGAAGAGATAGATGAAGGGATGGTTGGATATATGGGCGGACGGGCAAACAAAGGGGAATGGATGGGTAGATGGATGAATAGATGGTTGGGTGGGTGGAGGTATTGGTCGGCACTTGATTACATCAGAACAAGTTCCAAATTTTGTCCAATTTTTTTTTTCTTCTGGTGACTGTTTCCAGCCACATGGTTTAACCCTGAAATAAGCCACAGGGGATGCCAAAACTTTTGCCCCATAAGAAACTACAGGCATTATTTCAGATTGGAGGAGGGTTTCCCTCAGTCCCGTCACGTTGCTCTCATGACTGTTATCAATCCACGCTCCATACCGAGACATGTCTGGTGAAGAAGAGGACAGGAAGCTGACTAGGATTTAGATAATAATGGTGGTGGGTGGGGGGGTGGGGGAGTGAACTGCTCGATTGGTTATAAGTGCAGCAATCTAGGATTGCCAAATCCAGTGTGGGCTTCGCTTTTACACGTCTGCCCACAGGAATGTAATTAGAGCCGTTTAACACTCCTGAGGTGAGGAGCGGAGCATCGAGAGTCGTTATAAACGCTAGCGGAGGCCCGTGTACATCCAAGCAGTTGCAAAGTCTTTGGGATTTTTTTTTTAGCAGAGAGAAGAATGTTGGAAAAGGAATTCTGTCCACGAGTTGGAATGCTGTCTTTGTTCAGGAAAGAGATCCAGATTTATGAGACTTTTAATATGTTGTTGCATCACTGCATCGTTCCAGAGCCAGACTGACGAGTGATTCACCAACATACAAACTTCAATCCTGGCTGAATTTCAGGACCCAATGTGCCAAAAAACAAGATTTTTTTTCCTTCTTTCATAAATATTTATGGGATTAAACACGATTCTATCAAATTTCCCTAAGTAAGGAATCATGGAGGACTTTACCGGAGTCGGATCGTGCCGGACCTTTTATAGCGGACGCTGGATCACGTCTGGTGTTTGGTGGACTGGTTTCATCTCCAAAGCGTATTCTGCTTCACATCCCTGTATTCCTTGGATAATCTCCAGATTCCTTAACAAGAACAAATGAATGAATGAAGCTGGATGTTCTGCTGCACGGGTGGTTGGAGAACGGATTTGTAAACGGATTTGTTCACGAACCCTTTGCCATGTCGTTGCCATGGTATCCAGAGCTTCTCAGCTTTGTTGATGGAAGGTTAGAAAAACCGTCTCCTCTCCATCAGGAGAAGCTTAGGGTGCTTTCACATCTATAGTTCGGTTCATTTGGTCCGGACAGAAAGCAAATAAACGATACATCGTAGCTTTTTATCACTTTTGGTTCCTTTTCACACCACACCGATCGTTCTGTTCCGCACCGGTTTAAAACAAACCAAAATGCAGTCATGTGATAACATCCACATCACTCATTGGCCACATGTCTTTGAGCGTATTTCCTAAACCGCTTCTCGATCGGTCAGAATAAACGTGCAGGAAATTTCAACGAAACTCCGGAAGTAAACAAAAAGAGGAAAATATTACAGGACAATACAGCATACAGTACACCATGGAGAGACGACCGCGCGCTGCGATTATGTTCGTGGTTGTAATCTACTACATCGCTCGTATACAGCATTCTATGCAAAGTCTTCATTTTCAGAATGAAGCGCGGATGCGGCTTGAAGATATCGTTTTAATGCACTGCAAACGGCGAAGACGCATCGCGAGACACTTCAGGAGGCGGCGAGCATTACTTTTGCGAAACTGTGACGTGCTCATCTTCCGAAAATATCGCCAACGACCCACTACGGCAGCTGGTTTAGTCCGAAACGCGCAATACTTTTTGCAGTCAGGTCTATTCAAACTCGTATCGTGTTCTCACCACAAACGAACCGTACCAGAGTTTGTTTGAAAGCGTACCGAGACCACCTCTTCAAGGAGGTCTCATTACGCTCGTTTGCCCAAACGAACCGCACCAAATGAGCGATCGAGCTCTGGGTACGATTCAACCGAACTAAACAAAGCAGGTGTGAAAGCACCCTTACGTTGGCAGGACGTCTTGTGCTTTCTTCTTCTTCTTCTTCTTCTTCTCCCCTCCCCCCTTCTTCTCCTTTAATTTTGCTCTTTTTTGGCCGTTTTTAAGAGGCCAGGTTCCGATTTCAGGAAGATCAGAGGTGTGTTTACTTTCGGCGTCTGAACGCAGACCACACAGGTTGTGCCAGTGGAATAATTAGAGACAGCGAGCACAGGAAGGTAAATCCTTCCCCAAACACAAAGGAATTCATTTTTTTTTTTTTTTAAAGTTTTTGTTTTACACAAAAGCCTTTAGTTTATTTTCCGAGGTTTAATTGCTGCATGAGAGAATTTATTTATTTATTTATTTATTTATTTGATTGTCATCTAAATCCTGTTTATTTATTTTTGTTATACTTTTTTAATGGTTATAGCTTGAGCAACATCTCAGATTTTATAACTTTTTTTTTCTTTTTCCCCCGAGACACTTTTAGCACTGGCTCGGTCTCGTACATTGTAAACAGCACACGTTCGCGTGTGGCTTTATTTAAACCATTTTTTAAGATTTTGTTTGTTTGTTTATTTATTTATTTATTGTTTGGCTTCACTATCTCACCTGTCTGTCACTGGGTTTCCCAAACCAGACAAAGTTTTTCTGCCGTGTGAATAACGAAGCCTTGGTCATGCGTCTGTTAGCGTAAAGTTTGCAGTCCTGTGGCGAAGCGGCTCGGCTCCTCTGTCTTTAACACTCGAGGCACAGTTCGTCCGACATCCCTTTAAAGTTCTGACCTCTGAGCCCAGGAAGGGCCAAAGGTCACGGTTTTGACTTAGCCTGTGTTAACACGCAGGTCGGCGATTGGGCCCCGGAGCTCTTGGACATGCGAAATGCAAATCGCAGCCATCTGGACATGAAAAGGCTGAGGAACGCAGGAGCAGAGCTTCCTTCTCCACAAGTATTCAGTGCAGCTTGGACTCAGCCGTGTAACAGAGATTTAGGTCGAGACGTGGTTGAGATGTTTTTGAACATTTAACATTAATGTTAATGTTAAACCGTTAACATTAAATAGATTCATTAGTTTAACTACTACTAGTACTCGAGCGCTATAACTAACGGCAGTAACGGATCCGAGCTCATCGATGCGTGTGAGATCTTGTACTCGTGTGAGATCTTGTACTCGTGTGAGATCTTGTACTCGTGTGAGATCTTGTACTCGTGTTCTGTAGATAACGATCACGTGATACCGTTAACGTACTTTACATCCGTCTTCATTCTAAACGGAGGTGTGGCTTTAATTCTAGCTGCTTGTGGGGCTGTAAACAGACACCAGCTCGAGTGTGAACGTCTGATAGAGAACAAGCATGACATGGTGACACCTTTCTCTCTCTTTCTCTCGTTTCTGCTCTCTCTCTCTCTCTCTCTCTCTCCCTCTCTCTCTCTCATTCTCTCTCAATATCTCTCTTTCTTTCTCTCTCTCTCTCTCTCTCTCTCTCGTTTGTGCTCTCTCTCTCTCTCTCTCTCATTCTCTCTCAATATCTCTCTCTTTCTTTCTTTCTTTCTCTCTCTCTCTCTCTCAATATCTCTTTATCTCTCTCTTTCTCTCGTTTGTGCTCTCTAACTCTCTCTCACGCTCGCTCTCTAACTCTCTCTCACGCAGCGCTCTCTCTTTTTCTCTCACACTCGCTCTCTCTCTTTCTCTCGCTTGCGATCTCTCTCTTTCTGATTCTCTCTCTTTATTGACATGCTGGAGATTTAGCACTGATGAACAAAAAGAATTAAAGAGTCAAAAAACAAGACTAACAAAAAAAGGAATAATATAATAATAATTGCAGAAAATTTCAAAATAAATAAATAAATAAATAGATCGGGAACACACACACACACACACACACACACACACACACACACACACACACACACACACACACACACACACACACACGTGCACATATCCTCAATACATTTGCCGAATTATGAAACTCAAAAGCCACAGGATGATGGAGGAAAAACGTTCGTTAGGGTTCGTCTGGATGGAAGACGACCGGAAAAAGAGTGAAGGAAAAAATCTAAAGAGAGATTAAAGAATAACGACAGGAGACGTGAGAAAATGTGTCGGAGCTTAGAGACATAAAAGTGAGAAAATCAAGCTTTGGGGCCTAAAATGGATTCAGATGAAAAAAGAGTGAAGGAATTTAAGCAGGAAAATAAAAAGAGGAAACTCTGAGGCTCTGAACTATAGGAGAAAAAGAATAAACTTGTTGGAGACCGAAAAAAGAAAACCAATCGAGGCTCCGAGACGAGAGGAATCGAATCTTTCGACAAAGAAAG
>NC_062526.1:2691328-2766328 GCF_022655615.1 Tachysurus fulvidraco
TAATTATTGTGACTCCTGGTGGCATAGCGACAGGATCCCACGCTCTCATTGCGTTTGATTCCCGGGCCGGGAGCTAACTCGGCTACTGAAGAGCTAACTCTCGGTGCCGGTCCAAAGCCCGGATAAAACAGGAGGGTTGCATCGGGAAGGGCAACTGGCTTAAACCTGTGCTAAATAACATGCGACACACACGATCCACTGTGGTGACTTTGAACATGGAGCACCCGAAAAAAACAAAAGCCCAACGCTTCGGTCATTATTAAAAGAAGCTTGAACGATTCACCTACAGACTCAGTTACTTATAAACGTAGAGAATTACTGACTCGGTTACTTATAAACGTAGTGAATTACTGACTCGGTTACTTATAAACGTAGTGAATTACTGACTCGGTTACTTGTAAACATGGTGAATTATTGACTCAGTTACTTAAACGTAGTGAATTACTGACTCTGTTACTTGTAAACGTAGTGAATTACTGACTCGGTTACTTGTAAACGTAGTGAATTACTGACTCGGTTACTTGTAAACGTAGTGAATTACTGACTCGGTTACTTATAAACATGGTGTATTACTGACTCAGTTACTTAAACATAGTGAATTACTGACTCAGTTGCTTATAAACGTAGTGAATTACTGACTCAGTTGCTTATAAACGTAGTGAATTACTGACTCAGTTACTTGTAAACGTAGAGAATTACTGACTCGGTTACTTATAAACGTAGTGAATTACTGACTCGGTTACTTATAAACGTAATGAATTACTGACTCAATGATTTGCTTACCGACTTACAGGATCACCGACATATTAATTTACAGATCAATGTCTTGCTGTCTTACTGACTGAATTACCAAATTATGGACCTAGTGATTTAATAACAGACTTACAAATATCTTATTCATTTATTGCCATAGTTACAGACTTTAATGACTCACTACCTAACATACGGACTGCTTGGTTTACTCACTTACTGACTGGTTATGGACCTAATGAGTTAAATACTGACTGACTCACTGACATAGTTATTAAGTGGCTTACTGACTTAAGTAATTATTTACTGACTCACTAATTTATCGATGACTGACTTAAATGATCGATCGATTACAGACTTAAATGACTATATAACGAGACCTAAAAAATGTACAATTCTACAATATCTACAATTCCTGAGGTGAATTATTGTACGTCGCTTTCATTCTTCAACATTACGGAGAATTATTTCTATGTGTAGATTCATTGCTTTTACACGTTCCAACAATAGCAAATTTTTTTTTATTTATTTGTTTGTTTGTTTGTTTGTTTGTTTGTTTGTTTATTTTCCTGAAATACCATGGTTTGTTTATTGGGAGTTCTGATACTTTACAAGGCATACTACACTGACGGTACGGTATTTTGTCCCTGTCCTGCAGCCAAAGACGAGTATTTATGATCTTGGCTAGATAAGAGATTTTCTGAGTAAGGACTCCCATGTGGCATAACTGAGAGCTCCTCCAAGCCTTTTCAGCTGGACTCTGACGTCGTGTAGGCAGCAGATTGAAATGATGCAGCAGAAGAAACATTCATGTGTTGGACTTCAACCCTTCAGGATTCAGAATCTTGGCTAATGGCTTGGACTTTGGCAACAGTCTAATTGGTTTTCTTGTCTCTCGTTTTGTTTTGTTTTGTTTTGTTTGTTGGATATTTTAACCTCGGCTATTATCCATCAGATATTCAAATTAGAATTGAGAGAAAGAAAAGCAAGAAGTAAACGTCACGCTGACGTTTGAAGCCAGTTTACTTCATTTTCTGGTTTATTAAAAGTGCAGCCCTTTTTGGATCCATGAAGCAAAAGAAAGCTGATGTAATGGCTTCAAGAAAAGCTCCCAGGGGAGTTGAACTTTTCCCTCTTTTCCTCCTTTTGTCTCCTTCACTCTCTCTTGTTTTTTTTTCCTGTCTCCTGACCTGCGTCCTCGATCCTCTCTTTATTAAAACGGACATCTACCCTATATCTTTTATTCAGGATCTTAATCATTGCCTTCTGTTCCTTATCAATCCTCTATAAGCACTTTCAAATTTTGTAATTTTTCCGGTTTAGTTTTTTTCTTTGGAGTCGGTGGGGTGGAAGGAGCATGAGAGGGGTGTGTCGGTAAGGGGAGGGGCTTTAGAAAGAGAAAAGCTACACAGAATCCCAGCCTTGGCACCCACACACATGATCCTCCCCTTTTCCAGTGCTACAGAAACTACAAAAGCAACCTGTAACTCCTCCAGATTGTTTATAGTCAAGTATCAAAGACGTACTTAGCTCTAGAACGAGACCTCGATGGAGGAGGGGGTGAGAGAACCCAATGCAAATGGTGCTTGGCCCCTTAAGAGTTAATCTTTTCCAAAGTGGGCCCCCCCTTTACTTTTCTCTTTTGTATGAAGGAAAATTGGTATTACTGACTCGTCAGACCCGATGCTCGTCTCGAGAAGACTCGACAGCGAGGGTTTGAATCGACCACTTTGAAAGAGATGATTTGCTTCCATGATGTTCAATAATAAAAGGATCTCTTGTTAACCATGGCATTAAAAACAAAAAAAGTTTAACCCTGTAAAAACTAACCACAAAAAAGCTTTTATTTATTTATTTATTTTATTTTATTTTATTTTATTTTATTTTAGATTTTTAAGAGCATTAAAAGTGTGATGTTAAATTTTCTAATAAATGTATTACAAACGGGGACACGGTGGCTTAGTGGTTAGCACGTTCGCCTCACACCTCCAGGGTAGGGGGTTCGATTCCCGCCTCCACCTTGTGTGTGTGAAGTTTGCATGTTCTCCCTGTGCCTCGGGAGTTTCCTCCGGGTACTCCGGTTTCCTCCCCCGGTCCAAAGACATGCATGGTAGGTTGATTGGCATCTCTGGAAAATTGTCCGTAGTGTGTGAGTGAATGAGAGTGTGTGTGTGTGCCCTGTGATGGGTTGGCACTCCGTCCAGGGTGTATCCTGCCTCGATGCCCGATGACGCCTGAGATAGGCACAGGCTCCCCGTGACCCGAGAAGTTCGGATAAGTGGTAGGAAATGAGTAAATGAATGAATGTATTACAAACATTTTAAAAAGCACCAACGCATATTATGACATTATTTCTAACGCTATCCAGATCATGGTATAATCTAGCCCTAATTACGTTTCTGTATTATGCGGTGGATTTGGACTGCAGTGGACCACAAAAGTGCTTAATTTTTAAAGGAAATCGAATACATGACATGGATGTTGTCAGATCATCTCACTGACGACCAACAGCCATTATGGACCATTAACAAAAATTTTACATCTTATAGTGCTGTTGAAATATATATTTTTTAATGAATACTGTGTTTTTAATATCGTGCTCTCTCAAGCAAGACAAGAGAAGAGACTCTATGCATTCCGACTTTGCTCTTTTCACCTTCCAGCCATGGCACGAATACAGCAATTCCCATTTTTGAAGTTCTTCCAAATAGCTTCCGGCTCTCCTGTGCATGGAGGCCAAGGTCCTCCCTCAAGGAATATAACCGGAGACCTGGACTGCTCCGAACAGCTCCCTGCCTTTCCTTGCCCTGCTCCAGGAAATGGCCTCGCTTTGTTTATTCACATTCCCATTTCCTCTAGAATATGATCAGCCCATTGAGTCGTGTAATTCCCGAAGCAAGGTTTTCTTCAGTTCCTTCTGAAAGGTGATAGCTGTAGTATTCAAAACAAAAAGAATCAAGTGCCTAAGGCAAACAGCGGTGGGGGCTTCCTCAGTTCAAATTTTAGTGCACTTCAAAACCTGTCCCGTAGCAACGTCTTTTCTAGAATACCCGGATCGAGTGTCAGCGATTTGCTAGATCTCTAATTGAAATTGTGTGCTGGATTTTTGTATGTATATGTGTGTGTATATGTATATGTGTATATGTGTATTTCATGTAGAAAATTGACATGAAGTCCAATAAAATATACTTGTTGCCCTTAAACTTTCAGGATGCCATTTCTTGATCTGTGGCTTTGGCCTTGTTAAGACTCCCTTCCCCATATAAAGTTAGTGTCTCACAAAAGCATCAGCGAGGTAGATGAAACCAGATCCAAGTAACAGGAAAGACGTCTCAACCCAGAGGTAATAGCAGGGATTGAAGTGTGCTCTGGTTTTTGCTATTCTGGATGGGGGTGCCGTATTCCTTCCTAGCTTTTGACTGCCTGATTTATTTATTTATTTTTTCCATGACCACGGATTCTTAAACCCTATCATTTAACCTAGGTTTATCTCCGTAACTTGAAACTGTGTGACTTCTGAGGAAGAAGCTAACATTTAGAAGGTTCCTGCTGTGATTGGTTGAAAGGTTCACCTCCCTCAGCTCATGTCCGATGTCTGATGATGTACTCGTGATTTTTTTTTTCTTTTTTGATTGATTGGTAGTCTTGGCATAGAGACCAGAGTTGTTCAGATCCCCTGGTGGATGAGTGGCTGCATGACCTCGACCTGCTCTGTTTCAGCTAAGCTTTTCACAGCTGAACCAGCTGTTATATACATGGGTGAGAGGAGGTGGTGGGGATCGGTAGAGTTGTGTGAGCTTGTCAGGGGACGGGTAGATATTTTGACATGTGTTTCTCTTGGGACTTCTGATTTTGCTGATTTTGCTTATTTAAAAAAAAAAAGATGAAATTTAAGACAGAAAAAAATCTCCTGTGGAGATTTACAGGCTTCTGGTGTTTGAAAAACAGCAAGAATGACATAAAAGTCTCACAACTGCTTTGACATGGTTTTATTTCGCCCCTGAAATGTGAATAATCTGTTAAACGACTTGAGAGAGAAACAGAAATAACGGCTAGACGGATTCGTCCAAAAACAAACAGTCAAGTCAAGTCAAGAAGCTTTTATTGTCATATAGCTGTTGCAGTACATAGTGAAATTAGAAATTAGTTTGGTGCCTTGCTCAAGGGCACCTCAGTCGTGGTATTGCCAGCCCGAGACTCGAACCCACAACCTTAAGGTTAGGAGTCAAACTCTCTAACCATTAGGCCACGACTTCCCCACATTTTCGCATATCCCAGGTTATGGGGTCAGAGTGCAGGGTCAAGCCATAGTACGGAGCCCCTGGAGCAGGTGAGGTTAAGGACCTTGCTCAAGGACCCAACGTTGAGGTCTTTGGCAGGTTGGGAGTTCAAACCCCAACCTTTTGATCAGGAACCCAGCGCCTTACCCGCTGGACCATCACACCTTCACAAGGCGTGTTCACCAATTGAGGCTTTGTTGTTAAAACACGATTGTACAACACTCAAAACTCCTAGAGAGATCGACACTACAGCGGGCCTGATCCCCAGAATTCATTTTCTCAAGAAAACAGTCATAAACCCAGATCCGGTTTATCCTGTGACCTCATCACTACTTTGTCTGGGAACAGGAACTGGATGTATCGGTGTATTCCATGTGGGCATCAAAAGAAGTCCATGTATGAAAACCGACATGAATGTAAGTCTCTCTGGATAAGCTCGTCTGGCAAATATCGTTAATTGTAAGTAGCTTTTTAACCAGTAGTGTAGTTGTGGTCGGTATCCTAAGTCTGTATCCTAGTGAACAACCTTTAGCACACTAGTACGCAATGTACATCTTGTCTTATCGGCACAGATGCTGATGTCTCATCCTAGCCTTTTGCTTTATCGCTAGTTTATAATTGCTTGTTTGAAACATGGATGTTTGTTTGTGCAGTGCCCTGTTCAGCAGAAGGTCATTCTATCTGGTGGAGGTGGTGGAGACGAGTGGTAGGAATGGACGGAATGGTGTTGACCTTTTGAAATGTAGGTCTCCCCGTCATACTTGGAGAGCCTGCAGGATCAGCCCAGTCATCTCCAGGCTTTACTCACCCTTTGTAGAAGCCTGCCAAGACGACGTAAGGCATACGTAAAAGGGCAGAGATGTAGCTGACGCACGTCAGCTGTATACGATCGGGAAGGTCGAGAGTCGGGGTATACAGATTATGGGTTCTCATGCCAGGTGATTCATTGTTTATTTGAGGGCGCCAGTGTTCGTTTCAGTTAAAAAAAAAAAAAACTGAAAGGAATATTTACAGTTTTTAAGTTAAGCTCAGGTTTAACTCGTACAATTCTACCACAATGCCTAGAGGTAAATGAAATCTAGTAGCTTTACTAACAGCATTTGCTAGTTTTGTTGAACTTTTCCTTTGTTAGTCGCTAAGACCTGCTTTCACTATAAATCATTCCACTTTTCCAGCATTACCTTCCATTACCCTTCATTTTCACAATTTTACTCTGCACTTTTCCTTCCATATCTTCCACACTATACCTTATGTGGATCTTCCTTCTTTATCTCACTTTGTTTTTCCTTTCCTTATATTATACTCGGGCTTGGTGGGGGTTTCATTTGCCATCTCTAGTCACTGGAGCTCTGGTGCTTTTCAGTCCTTTAATCGCATTCCAGCAGGCTGGGCAGTGGCTTGCTCTGCATTCCACATCTGTGGGGGTTTTCCAAAAGCTTTGACGCAGACTTTTGCCTCTGCCGCAATCTTCAAAGTCTGAGAAGAACTTCAAAGGTGTCACTAAGGCTTGTCCTGTTGGGTTCAGATTTGGCCACCGCCTGAACTTCAGGAATGGTCGTAGGAAGATATCCAGACCTGTACATGTACCTTCCTCTAGCATAAATCATGTCGTATTTACGACCGCGTACCGGTTTTATTTTGCAGCAAGTGAGTGAAGCGTGCCATGCCAAAGTGCACATCAAGGGTTTAAAACATATTTGCTAGCTCTTAATAGTGTAGCTGGAGGTCAATTATGGACTAAACGGTATTTTCGTCGTAGCTAATTAACGGTATTTTCGTCGTCAACTCAAAAATGCGTCATGAGGTATCAATTGATGAGGCCATCCTTAAAAATATTTTTGTTTGCCGTAACCCGGCCGACCCTGTCAATTTAGGACCAACTCTTTTTTTTTTCTTTCTTTCTTTTTATTTATTTATTTATTTATTTATTTATTTATTTATTTATTTATTTATTTATTTTTTACTTTAAGTCCGACCGACTTGCCGGTTGTAAATTTGCTGACCACCGTTTTGTTTTTTTTTTGTTTTTTTTACTCTTTAAACAACTAATACAAAAGCAATAAAATAATTTTAATTATATTTTAGTAAGTATTGTTAATATATAAATGGCCTAGGCCTACATCCTAACGAAGGCTACGTTCTTTCTTTTAATTAAAAACCCGTGACGTCGTCTATGTTTACGCTATTGGTTAACGGACGTCACGTTATGGCCTGTGCGTTCGCTTTGTCTCCTACTCTCATTCACTGTCAGAGTCAAAGGTTCGTGCTTGGTAACGATGGCTGCGGCTGCAGTAAACAAAATGTTTGCGGTCACCGTTCAATACGGGTTCGGGCGCCATAATACATCTAATAAATGAAAACAGCTCGACACCGCATTAACTTTCTTGAAAGTTCTGGAAAAACTGTGCCCAGCATTAAAATAAGGTTTGCGATGATGCGCCCGAAGGCACGGGTTGAAGACCCAGTCAGTGACATCACGATATGCTAATTAGTTTTAAGTCATACCTACGTAATCACCATCACCAAAATTGTACTACTTTTTTTTTTTACATTGAAACTTGAAAAAAAACAACAACATATAGACCTACCTACCGACCTTTTTTAAAAAGATTTTTTAATTGTTACTGCATGGTTATGAGTTCATCAGAATTCCACGCATTAATAAAAAAGGGTTATCGATATAAATATCAAAATGTTTTGTTAATACGTAAAACATGTTTTTTTATTAATGTCCTGTTGTATTAATTCTTACATATTTGTCATATCACTCGTCCCGGATAACATATATTTTCACAAATATTTATATGTACATCATTGCTTATTCCTCTGCAGTGGAAATTAAGACCAATTTATTCTGCTTAATGGAAATTTCAAAAGCCAAAATCTCGATCGGGTGAAGTAACGGCATCTTTCATTCTCGATTCTCATTATCTGTTTTGTACAGTAGTCATGTTTCAGCCTTTGAAGTGACTGAGAAAGTTGAAACTGATACCGTACTGGGCTTTTGGGAAGCGAATCTCCTTTGCGCCATTGATGGTTTAAAACTCTACTCATGGCGTGCTTCTTGCATGTCTGGGGCTGTTTCCCCACAGGCTCACGGTTGCATATCTGAATATTTACATGCTATTAAGTGTCCGCACAGAGCCTTGTCTTCTAGTACACAAATCGCACCACTTGTTTGTTTGTGCGGTATCTACGGGGACGGCATGTGGCCGCGGCTTTTGAGGGAGATGCTAATAGGCGACTCCGTAAAGCGGGGAGTGGTTATAGTCCTATTCGTATGCCAACCATCCTGAAGTATCTCCTCGCTCGGATTGCTGCGGTGTTGCGAGGGGGAGGGTTTGAATCTGTCCTTGAAATACTTCACGCTTCACACAGATCAGGCTGTGGTCTTTTTAGCCTTTAAGCGCAGCCGCGCGCTCTCACGTTGCTGCTTAATGGGTTATGATGTCACTCGCTAGTGTGGGTCTTGAATTCATCTGCCTTTCAAGCAAATTGCAGGTTGTTAGGCCGTTTTTTGGCCAGGGTACAACTTTTGCAACTGTGGTTCCATCGTTTTTTTTGTCAGTGGGACAAAGGAGAGGAAGTCTCCTGCATTGAAAAAGGGACTAGGCTCCTTTTTTCTGAGATAATATTACACTGTAAGAGCAGGCCCCACCTGCAAGGCTTCTCCAGCTGCCACTCTGAAACTCTATCTCCTCTCTCTCCTCTCTCTTCAAGGCAGCCATCCCCTTTGAAGTTATTTTCAGTGCTTGGGAAACTAGAAGACATAAGCAATCGCAGGGAAAAAAGCTCCTCCCTTCTGTCTCCTCCTCTTTTTTTCCTCCCTCTTTCGCTTGCTTTCTCTCTTATTCCATGTCCTCCTCAGTCTTTAAATAGGCCAAGCAATCGTAGTGTGTGTTTGTGTGTTCTGTCACTTAGCTGTGTGTGTGTATACACACACACAGACACACACACACACACACACACACACACACAACCCCAGGATCCACCCAGAATTTCACATTATTGCCATGTCGGCTGGCAAAGAACCTGTAAACCTAATTGAGACGAGCTGAAAAAACAGAAAGACATAAAGGAAGTGTGAAAGATAAATAGACCTGGCACACAGAGATTTGGCAAGTGGCAGCTGTCCCATCTGGGGTTAGTTGCACTATTCTGATAGACAAACCAGACTAGCTCTGGAGTCTCTGTGGGTATCTCGTGTTTGGATAGTGGGACAGAGTTCAAACAACACTCACCAAAAGGAAACTGGCAGTGGAACAGATTGAGTCCTTGCCCTCTCTGTGATCTGAGGATATGTTATTGTGAGCGATGCCCTCAGTTCTTGCAAGTGAGGTAGTCCTGGAAGTATGCAGCAGCTGAAAAAGGGGGCAAGGGTCAAAGAGAAGACATTACTCACACGTTTTTAAAAGCAAGATAATACACAAGATCCTTTCCAGAAAGCACAGCTGATGATCGAGTGCTTATCAGTTAATATATGTACCGCTGTACAATTATCCCCTGCAGAATGGCGTCCGTCTCAAAACCGAGGACGTTTAAGTAAGTACATCTTGACCTGTACAACCCAAGCATGAAAACCTAGATTACAGATAGCATTGAAAAGGCATGAAAATATTAGCCGTCGATGATCCAAAGAGCGGCACGTTGTTAAGCTGTCCCCTGTCGATCAGAGTGATACTAGCAGATCGTATGTGGATGAGGGTAGGTGGTGCTCTTTTCCAAACATTAAGATGCCCAATGCATGAGAAGATTGAAAGGTTAGTGTGGTGTTGACATGGTAAAAAAGTCTCCGCTTGATTCCCAGCACTGGCAAGCTTGGTTCCTGAGCAAGGCCCTTCATTGCACTTCTCAGATTGAAACATCTTCCGAAATCTGAATGCATGGTGAAACCTTGCCTTGACCTTCTACAGTTGGTAGATCCTGTAGAATTGTGGAGAGCTAGCTAGTGGCATCGAAATGGGACTTGAGCAGTGACCCATTTTTCATCGAAATGGGACTTGAGCAGTGACCCATCTCCTTATATTCTTTTACTGATTAAAAGGAAAACCTTCTACCATCTGGAAAACCCGATGCTGATATCCGACCGTAGTCACCATGGCACTTTAGTGTTCAGCTCACATTTATCTAAAAAAGATGTCTCTGCTTTTGTATATGGTGTATGGTGAAGAAGGCCAGATAAAGAGGGAATGACTGCTCAGGTCAGAAGAGTTGGAGGGGGATTTCAGTGGGAGGCCAAAGACCCTGAAAAGCCCTTGTGCAGCTGCTGTCTGATAGCATAGCGGCAGGGCGTTGAGCTAAGTTCAGCGGAGCGCGGAGCCCTTGGGCTTATTTGAAAAGCTCTCGGCCATGTTTAAAAGCTGTCCTGAAAGTGCAGGCTGAGGCCATGGCTGCTCTAAGTGGCCGAAGGCCCATGGGGTTTGCTGCTGTCTTTGATCAAATATTCCCCCACCTCTCCTGGCAGGACAGTTTGTTATTCCAGGAAATCCTCCTTGTTCCCTTGTGGACAAGCAGGCGGGGGCAGCAGGGTGATGGGCAATGGGTTGGAATTGGGGGAGACAGAGAGAGTATTGGTGTGTATATGTGGAAGGAGGGTGTGTAGTCGGCAGGATGAGGAAGAAATCTAGAGAGAGGTCAGGGAGAGCGGTTTTATTACATGGGTTGGTTACACTCGCTGCCTTGTGGGTGTGAATGATGTAGTCATGTATTCTTGTGAAACCCGGGCCTGAACATGCACAGCTAGTTTATTACCGTACTAAGCCTAAAGTTTTACAAGTGTCGTGAAATTCAACATGACCGTGATTAAGGCATGCAATTTGTCCAGTGAATGTTGAGCTTTGCTGAGTGTTTAATAAAATGAAGACGTTTTGGTTTTGGTCTCATGACGTTTGTGGTTTCCTGAGCTCAAGGATCGACGCTTATTTCTGGCAAAGTCTTGTTATTTGAAGAATGTAGATTGTATCAAATATCTTGTTCTCACGTATGAATTACTTTGCCATGTCGTGAATTTCATACAATCGTAACAAACGGGGCTTCCTGTTCTACCACAGCACCGAAACATTCTCCATTCTGATCGGTCAGAAGGTTCATATTTTAAGTCGCAGCTTTTACATCGGCAGCTAATTCACATAATTGTTTTAGACTCAAAGTCTTGTGAAGTCGCTCGAAGGAAAACATACGATCGTTAATTCAGTGTAGATGTATTATGTTTATGTATGGAGTCTCCAGTGTCGGTGCTTTGTAACCAATCGATTAACGATCATTTCTCTGCTCATCATTATCTAATGAAATGAAATGGTTCCTGTGAGAAGTTTCTCCTGGTTTTGGGGTGGATTATCGCGGCTGTGGTTTCGGTATGTGGGGGGGAAATGGATGGCGAAGTGTTCAATAGCGGCCCCGGGGCCCGCAGCGAACTGTGCTGCCTGATTGTTGTGGCTGAAATCGATACCAGCCCCGACCTAAATGCCATTCCTGAGGCTGCTCGCTGTGTGCCCTCTGTTATTGGAACCCAGCCACTATGCACAAATCTCACACAGTCCACACAAGCATGCTAAACCACCAGCAGGTTCACGAGACGGCGGTTACACGTCGTATTTGGGAAAAGTGTTCATTCGGCAAGGTGAAAATCGCTTCTCTGCTGGATGTGCTTCAGACTTTTTGTAACTTTAAAAGTTCTCACATGCCACACACTTATACTCAACGACTAAAGGGGGTAAAAAAGTGCTTTGATCTCGCGGTAAGAGTTTTGCAAGTGCTAGAAGGCTTGGCTCTGATTGTTGGACATACTTGAGGATACACTTTAATACCTTCAGCAATTAAGGATCACGCCGTGTCCCAAACTATGTCCTATGGTGCACTATTGGGTCATTGTGTAGTGGTGATCCCATAAATCCACATCATCCCATAAATCATTGCAGTCTTTTGTTTGATTCGTATCCTCTTTCTGTGAAGATAGCGACGTGCTAACGTCTCTTACTAACTTAAAGTCTTGCGTGTTCGGATTAAAGTCTGTTTATTGTCCTTTTTTTTGATCAAAGTGGATCTGATTTATTAACAAATGACAAATTCAAACCTCAATTTGTTGTTTTTTTTTTATTTCGATTTGAAATCAGTTTTAATCATTTTACTCTTATCTATTATATCTAGGTTCACAATCGACGTATAGATCCGCATTTCACGGTTTTGACTCCTTTCATTCCTTTCATACAGAATTTAAACAATTTTCCTAGAATTTGATACGATTTAATGAGTTTTTAAAACGAAATTGTTAACTTTTAGCAACTTATTGTTTTCTACATATTTCGTTTGACAATTATAAACATTTCAATTTAAAAAATTGCGAAGTTTTTAAACAGCACACAATGGTTTTTTAAAAATAAATATTATTTTTTTTATTATTAATAAATATATTTTTTAAGTTAAAAATAAATATATTTACATTCAAAAACAATTTTAAGTACAAGATTTGCATTCAACAACAAAAAAATCAGCTACTCAATAATAAGTAGTCAGTATGCAATTCAAGAAAACTTTTAATTTATCAGTAATCATATGATGTGGCAACATTTTATCACAATATTGCATCACAATGATTTGTAATAGTCGTATCGACCGGGACACACACACACATACAGGCTGCTTAGGAGCCCTTTTCAAAGACAGCCAGCATAGCATGCCATGTCACACACCAAAAAAGCATAGGGAGCTTGTGTGTGTGTGTGTGTGTGTGTGTGTGTGTATGTAACCAGGGGCGATACTAGTGAGGAGGCTGAAGTAGCTGTTGTTGGATGATCAAAGACCCTGTGATTTGTGTTAGTGACTGAGTCGAGCGTGTGTGTGTGTGTGTGTGTGTGTGTGTGTGTGTGTGTGTGTGTGTGTGTGTGGGATGGCAGGGTGTTATGCTCAGGCATTTGGCGGTTGTCCATATCCCATGCTAAGCTCAGTAAATGTGCATGGCTAGCTCTATTGAGAAGCGCTCGGGGTCGTAGAGCGCAGGAGGTTTTTTGGTGGTGAACACGGACGACTGTGCGAGACTGAATGCACTGCTCCGGCCGTGTAAGAAGATCCACATGTGAAACACCGCTTTTCTTCCCCTTAGGGTCTGGAATGAGACGGGAAGGTGGGGAGAAGAATGAGGGACACCTCTTGCAGTGGTGAAGAAAGGAGAGAAAGAGATGGATTAGGGAGAGTGAGAGAAAGAGGGGGATTCTGGTGGAGGCAGTGGGGCATTCAGCATCTCATGGGGCCTCCAGGGGAAACTCACTGCAACGTGTGTGTGTGTGTTTGTGTGTGTGTGTTTTGCACATTTCTTATTTTTGTAAACTTTTACAATGATCTGAATTATTGATTTGTTTTTGTTTGTTTAATCGTCACTTTAACTGCTGCTTTAATGACTTTGGTTCATGAAGCGTCTGTACGTGAAGTCGTTTCCTGTCAGAAAGGTCGCGTTTATGAGGTGAACGAACAAGAACGCAACCGCAAAAATTTTACGAGCGTGAAACCGGATTTTGTCGAGTTCCGGGTTTGGGGGCGTGTCAGTGGGCGTGGTCTGTTTTTCTATTCTCTCTATGGCAGGCACAATTAAAGGATGCAGCATCTGTAGATGAGGTTGTTGAAATCGAACGATTCCTCGACTCACAAATGATCTAATTTATTATGGGTTGGTTTTCTGTAACACAAGAAATTGGTTGTTTTAGAAAATCGGTTTACAAACAGATTAAACTACATAAAAAAAATGCAAAACACATGAACTGCATTCTTTATTTTCTAAAGTAGACTAAAAACCTAGCAGTGTTTTTTTTTTTTTTATTAGATCGTTAACAGAAACTCTTTCTCATCTCAGTCCAAAAAAGTGACTCGAACGCACCTGAACGTTCCTGACCCACGTTAACTCTCTGGAGCCGATCAGAAGTCAGCGTGTGTTCGTTTGTAAGACTGCCCGCATTAACGCAACCCGTTTGAGCAACATTTTTCCTGAGCCTGAAAAGATTACCACGTGCTCAGATATATTGAGCGTTCTCAAGTAAAAGCAATCGCGAGTTTGATATTCTGCTGATAAGAGTTACAAAGCTGTAAAGCACGCCGCTCTGCACGTGACCTCTTTCTGCAGTTATGTAAATAGGGAATAATCTTTGGCCTAGTTCTTTTCCTCCAACTTTAAGTCATTTTTAATCGACACCTGCGGCGCGGCTTCGCCGTGATCAAAGCCGGCGGAGTTACTCGCGTTTACGAGCGCTCGGGCATCCAAAAGGAACGAGTGCGATTCCGAGGCACGTGTTATTCAAACTGCAAGAGCTGCCATTTGAATCCTGGCCTACATGAAAGTGGCTGATGCAAACATTTTTATTAAAGGGTGAGCTGAACAAGCGAGGATAACGCCGCTGTTGCATTCTGGATTCTGATTGGTGTTGATTTTGTTTTCTGTAACGGAAAGATTTATATTCGTTAATGCGCCCGTTCTGATATGTTATCGTTTCTATGGCAACTATAGACGTTTTACGAAAGGAGACTCCAGCGTCAGCGTTTTTTTGTAGCGGTTAAAGGAAAGCCTGTAACTTGTCGAATGGAGGGTTTTGCGCTTTCTTGGCAACATGAATGTGTCTCTGTTGTAGCAGCTATAATGTAAAGGTTCCTGGAAAGATTGTTGTGGAATGTGAGTAATAAAACACCTCAAACTTTGTGTTCTGTATGTTATATATGTGTTTTAGTACAAGATGGTGTTAACTCTCTCTCTCTCTCTCTCTCTCTCTCTCTCCCTCTCTCTCTCTCTCTCTCTCTCTCTCTCTCTCTCTGTTCCAGATGCATCCTCTGGGTCTGTGTAATAATAATGATGAAGAGGATCTATATGAGTATGGCTGGGTGGGTGTGGTCAAGCTGGAGCAGCCTGAGCTCGACCCCAGCTGCCTCACCGTCCTCGGCAAGGTGAGTGTTCATTTGTTTTTTTACGATGCCTTTTTATGAACCCTAAAAATGTCCAGAACTCCGCTTACTTTTCTCTTGTTGCTACGGCAATATGGAAGAGACCTGAAAACGACGCTTTCCTGCTGAAAACTAGCCATCTCTCATGATTGGCTGGCGTTGCTGTGATTGACAGAACAGAGCGAGTATGCCCCGCCCACCCAGACAGCATATACAATTTTAGCGTTCTCGGGTCTGGCGAACACACACACACACACACACACACACACACACACACACGGAAGACAAGCCCTTTTTTATGATGCACCACTTTGTGCTTTTGTGCTAAAATTCTGTTTGTTTGTTTCTTTCCCAATTCTCCGACCTTCTACGAGACGCCGTCTCCTCGTGTTGCTGCTGTCAGACACACGTGTCGATGTGGTTTCTGACTGTGTGTGATGCACCGTCATGTATAAAAACAGACAAAAAAAGACATCACTGAGCTAAAAACAGCCGAAGATGAATCACTTGCTTCTTTGGCACAGAGTTTGGCGTCAGTTTGGTAAGGGGGCGTGGCCTGAAGAGGCGGGGTTTTTATATAAGAAGTGATTTTAGATGTTTTTCTATTTCTTTTTTTTTTTATGTTGACTTGTTCTTCTAGTTTGTGAAATTGTTTGTATAGCTGTGTGTGTGTGTGTGTGTGTGTGTGTGTGTGTGTGTGTGTGTGTGTGTGTGTGTGTGTGTGTGTGTATCACTGCCTCTCACCAGCAGAGGAAACAATGCATTATTTGATTATTTCACTGAAATTCTCTCTCTCTCTCTCTCTCTCTCTCTCTCTCTCCCTCTCTGTCTCTCTCTCTCTCTCCTTTAGTCTCTTGTCTTCTTTCCCCTCAGAGACTCTGAGTCAGGTTGATTTATGGCTCGAGCGGCTTGACAGATCGAGGCTGGTCATTTGTAATTTAGAGAGCACTCAGGTTGGGGTGTGTAGCTGCACTAATGGTTCTCTCACACTCAATGCATACTCATACACTCCTCTCTCTCTCTCACACACACACACACACACACACACACACACACGCGCGCTTGGCTGTGTGTTTTGAGCTCTATCATTCAGTCTTTTGTCATTGTGGCTGATTGCAGAAACACTTAATTAGTGGGAAACACTGTAGCCATTTTTTTAAAAGCTGCTTTAATGAGGTGTGTGTGTGCGCGTGTGTGTGTGTGCGTGTGTGTGTGCGCGTGTGTGTGTGTGTGTGTACAGTACATAGATTTGTACATAGACTGTTTGTTCCTCTGCTTCCTGTCTCTGGTTGCCCCTGCTTCCTTTTCCATTGGCAATTTGTTCATACCTGACACACATACGTGGCCGTGTGGCCTGACCTCAACCCCACCAGGCTCACCGGAGTGTGTTCAGGAACTTCCTGTCTGGGTTGGGGTGGGTGGGGGGTGTGAGAACTCTACAGCCATACGCTGGAATCTGTCTCTGTATGCTTGTCTCTATCTCTGTGTGTGTATTGGAGTGTGTGTGTGTGTGTGTGCGCTTGCCTCTTTAGCTGCCTGTGTAAGTGTGTCTCGTTCATCATGTGTGTGTCTTTCTCTCTCTTTCTGTACACAGAAACATTAATAATAACTTAATTTGAAACAGTAACTCGTTTCCATAAACACACACACACACACACACACACACACACACACACACACACACACACACACACACACACACTAATGAATGGGAGGTCTTGAGTGTGAGGCCTGATCTCTGGGGTTCTTCTTTCATGTTTGCTCTCTCTTTAACCTGCTGATATTATCTCAGCAAATTTTCCTTCTCTCTCAGATCGAAGGTCATGCCACGGGTGGGCGGAGCCTCCTCAGACCGGCTCCTCGGTGGCTACGGAATCGCTGCTTTGGAGCCCGCTGAGCCCGTTGCCATGGCCACTGGGAAGCCTCTCATAACATGTGTGTGCGTGTGTTGTGAAAGCGAGCCGAACGAAGGCGCTGTTCAATGGGGGGCCAAAAAACAGAGCTTTATTAAACTTCACACGGCGCTTTCAGAGACCGGAGAATGGAGCGACCCACAGAGAGAGGGGGGGGGGATACAAACAGAGAGCGGGAGTGAAAGAGGGAGACGCTGTGAAATAGAGGGAAAGAGAGAAGGGGGGGGTAATGGTTAAAAATGAAACGGCCTGGATAATGTCATGGAGTCGCTTTGACTTCAAAGGCTTTGAAAGGGAAAATGGTGGCGATTATTTGGTGGAGGAAACAGAAATCAAAGAGCTGGAAGGACTTGAAGTTCCTCCAGCAGTCATTTCTCCAACCCAGAGACAAGCTTACGAATGTGACGGACCGAGTTCAGGATACAGCGGCGGATTAAAGGAAAAATAAGAGTAAAACATCTCAAAGCAAAAGAGCAGTGAAAGGCACAAAGTTGTTGTGTGGAAATAAAGTGTTTACTGATGGGTTTGTGGCCTGCAGTCAGTCAGCGGATGTTTACAGTCACTGAACCTCTGCCAGTATTTTACTGGTCCAGTTTCTGGGAAGTGTCTCTGCTGCTTTCATACTGAATCACAGCTCCTTTAATTTAACACTGGGTTTAAGAGAGGAGGAGGAGGAGGATGATGATTATGATGATGATGACATTGGCCATGGTTTAATATCACAGTATTTACAGTAGTGTGTTTGTGAAATACACACACGCAGAGAGAGAGAGAGAGAGAGAGAGAGAGAGAGAGAGAGAGAGAGAGAGATTCATTTCTGTATAATAAAATAATGTATTGTGTTTCCGCTACACTTAAGTACATGTGCCTGCTGGTGAGAGGCTGTGGCACACACACACACACACACACACACACACACACACACACACACACACACACACACACACACACACACACACACACAAGTTAGTCATTGTGTGTGTTTGAGTTTTTGTGTGTAAGTCTGGGTGTGTGTGCGTGTCTGGGGGTTTGTGTGTGTGTGCACGAATTTTGTTAGTGACTGTGTGTGAGAGAAAGTACCTGGATGAAGTGTGTGTCTGTGCACGCGAGTGTGTAAGTAAGAGTCTGTGTGAGTTGGGGTGTGTGTGAGTTAGGGTGTGTGTGAATTTTTGTAAGTGACTGTGTGTGAGAGAAAGTACCTGGATGAAAAGTGTGTGTCTGTGCACGTGTGTGTGCGAGTTGGGGTGTGTGTGTGTGTGAGTAAGAGTCTGTGTGAGTTGGGGTGTGTGTGTGTGTGTGAGTAAGAGTCTGTGTGAGTTAGGGTGTGTGTGTGTGTGTGTGTGTCTGTGCACGTGAGTGTGTAAGTAAGAGTCTGTGTGAGTTAGGGTGTGTGTGTGTGTGTGTGCGTGTGTGTTGGCTAAGTTACATACACACAAAAAACAAGAAGCAACCTTAATTTTCTCCAGGGATGAATGACTGAGTTTCTCATTTGCACTTCTCTTTTTCTCAAACCAATTTTTTTTTCTTCCTTTTGATTAATCAGTCCTATTAATTATCCTGACTATCATTAACATGATCATTAACATCAACACCACCACAGTGCTGCTGTTCACGTCTCACATCAGAAGGTCGTTTGTCTTTTCCAGTCCCAGCAGCTCTGACTTCCGCCCCAGAGCTCTTATCCTCTTCAACGTCTTTATCGTTTCCATGGCAACAGCTCGCACGAGGACTCGAATTCGAAGTGCGTTATTTAACAAAGAAAAGTGTAACGTTCTTAATATCGGGACGTTTCGTCTATGTGATAATTATAGAAGGAGTCACCGGTGTCAGAAAGACGAAACGGCGTGATGTGGGACACCGTGTGCCTGAAGGTTTTACTCCTGAAATGATGGACATGATGTGCCATGGTATTCCTGTGTGTACTGTTGTGATAAATGCAGAAATTTTGTGAGACATGATTAAAAAAAAGTTAGGCCGTTATCATAAGACAAAAAGTTTAACATTAGCACACGTCTGGTCGTGTCTTCTTTTTTCCCTCGCTAAATTATTATTTTTTTGTCCCTCTTCCCCTTGTTTCCTCCAACCTACAGAGAAGCAGGGGGTTGCTAATCTCCTCTCTCTCTTTCTGTGTGTGTGTGTGTGTGTGTGTGTGTGTGTGTGTGTGTGTGTGTGTGTGTGTGTGTGTGTGTGTGTGTGTGTGTGTGTGTGTGTGTGTGTAAAAAGAGCTGCAAAATTCGGGGCATAGTTTAAACCTGCCGCTCTGTTTGTCCAAGGAAAAATGCAGCTCTCTTTAGCACAGATCTCATTACAAAGGACACACACACACACACACACACACACACACATACATATACACACACACACACACAAATGGGGGCTTTCACTTATTCATACACACACAAACGCAAACACACACTGTGCCACTTCAAGGGAAGACTAGATTAGAGAGGTATGAAGGCGGAGTGTATGTGCCCCTTTAATTATCCTCCGTCTGCCCGCTGTATTCAGGACGAGGCACTCCTCTTTTCCCTCGCTCCAAACTCACACTGTGTGTGTTTTTTTTTTTTTTTCTTTCTTTCTTTTTTTTTCTTCTGTGGGAGATTCTTTCAGGAACTTATTTTTTAAATTAATGGAGCTGTGTTTTGGATTAATGAGGCAGTTGAGTGTAATTTTCCTTTGTCTGTATGGGCGCATCAGGCATGTGAAGGAATTAGTGTATTTGGTTGAGGGGGGGTGTGTGGGGTTGGGGTATTTGGGTGTAGGCTGTGTGGGGTTGAGAATTTTGGTGTAGGATCTGTGTGGGGTTGGTATATTTGGGTGTGGGGTGTGTGTATGTAGGGTTGGTATATTTGGGTGTGGGGTGTGTGTGGGTGGGGGGGTTGGGGTATTTGGTTGAGGGGGGGTGTGGGGTTGTGGTATTTGGGTATAGGCTGTGTGTGGTTGAGAATTTTGGTGTATGATGTGTGTGGGGTTGGGATATTAGGTGTGGAGTGTGTGTATGTAGGGTTGGTATATTTGGGTGTGGGGTGTGTGGGGGGGTTGGGGTATTTGTGTGTTCAGGTACTGTGTGTGTTGGACTTTTGACTTGTTTCTGCATATTTTCGTTGTGAAAGAAATACAGTTTTATGATTGTGAGGAAATTTGGAAATATAAATTTTTTAATGTAAAAAAGTTCAAGTTAATTCAGGAAGACTTTTTGACATTCAGTTGAACGGTTAGCGATTAGCATTTTTATTCATTGATAGTTGACTAAAAATGTAAAGTTTGGTTAAAAATGATCAAATTTGACATTAGTTAAATAGACACCCAGATCGTTAGCTAGCAAGCATTAGGTCTACAACTATACGAGGTTACGGTTAGTTACAATGTCGTAAGTCACATAACGATGTTTCTTACACTATTGTGTTCCTTTATTAGCATGTAATCATACTGCTTTGTTGATGATTTGGGATGTTTGGGTGAGTTTTAGTGACATTCCGAAGTAGCAGGATTGTTTCCTTTTCCTTGATGAAGGAAAACTGTAGCATGGGACGAAAAAAGCTAATTGAAGGAGCGGAAATTGAATTAGCGACCTGCGTCTCGGTCCGTAGGATTCTAGCAGGCTTTTGAATACAGGCTCTGTTTTTAAAAACATTGATTGCTTGAATGTGAGTGTGATAATAACTGTGACATGATGGACATCTGCGGTAACTACAGGAAGAAAACTTGGTGTAGTGGAACATAGTCCATGTTTGTTACATACTCATAGTTCTAAATATGAGAGGAATTTACTCGGAAATATTTGTTTACCTGCAATTAGTAGATAGTTAACAGCTAGTTAGTTAGTTAGAGAACATTCGGTAGCTTAATGTTACTAGTGCAGCATTTTAACTAAAGGAACTGAATTATGTAAATAATTTCAATTAATCTATGGACACGTGGAAATTGTATGTCACGTCGCTTGACCAGCAGAATACAGTTGTTGCCATGGCGATGTCTCAGATGGGCGTTAGGCACTTGGGTAACTTTTTAAATTACAAACATTTTCTCACACTAATTTTAAATACTTTTGAGTTTAAATAAAATGGTTTATTCCTGATATAATATGCTGTCATGGTTACATAATATGAGGTGTAATTCCTGACAAGACAAAAAAACAATATGCTTAGTTATAAGCAACTGGGAAATATGTACAGTGACCAGTTATGAGTAAGGTAAAGGCAAAGTGACAACAAAAATGACGCAAAACTACTCGGAATAGCAACATTTCTCACAGATATGCCAAAAAGTCTATAAGTAAATGCCAAGAAAAGACCTAAAAACTGAAGTCATTTGGCACCTCATTTTGAATAATGCCTTCAGTGTGTATATAAAAGTGTTTATATCGAATCGTCTCACAAACGCCATAAATGTGACCTTGTTTAGAATGAATAAAACAGTGTGTATATATTTTATAATAGACGCTCGTTATAATTACCGTAACAGAGATCGTTAACTTAAATAGTTTGGCTAAATGAATTTCCTGTCGAAGGCTGATATTTCTGCTCGCACTGGAAGGAAACACTGATTGGACTTCAAACGTGTGGCACGTCAAGCCGGTTTCACATGCAGTGGTGCTAATCAGCTGTGACAATGTTGTTGTATAAACAGAGACGCAACTCAGCGCTAATTCTGAAGCTAGTTTCCAAGAAGAGTTCAAAATATTTAATAGTGAGACTAGAATCTAGAATGTGGTGGGCTTTATTTATTTATTTATTTATTTATTTATTTATTGCCACTGGAAATTTAAGGCTTTTGAGTTTTTAAGATTAGCAACAAAAACATGTGTTAGATTAACATTTCATGGCGGTTTGTGGTGATGATGATGATAATGTAGTTATCTGCTCATTTTAATTGTTCATTACTGAATGAGTTCCAGGATTGATGTGTAAGAAATTCTCATCCAAACCTAAAATCTGAATCTGAAGCGAAGTCTCAATGAGACAAATCAATCAGGAACATCAACATTTCTCTCAATCAGATCTGCGGAAAAAAACAAAACACTAAGAAATCGGCAAGAAAAGACTGAAACGCTTCGAGCAAAAAAACGCCAACATTCTTTAAAAAAGGTTTCAAATATTATGAATTATAATAAGTTTGCGGCTTCTGCTGTGTAATTCAGGCTGAATCTGTGAAACCGTCCACAGTTTATGTTCTATAACATCGATTCGGGGGGTAAAAAAAAATTACCGTACGAGTTTGGTTTCTATGGAGACACTGTTCAAATCGACCTCTTCACAGTTGGACTTGTCGAATTACATTGTTTACAGTTTTATCAGTTCTGCCATGAAGCCTGTCGATGGGAAATTTCTTTTCATTTTATTTTTTATTCTGTTTATCACTTTTTAATATAAATATTTTCACATGCTTGTAGCTAATAAGTCAGACATTTGTGTAATTATTAATACTAAATTTCATCGGGATTATAGAACGTAAATATAAGCAAGATATGTTGTGAAAACACTGTTGCTAGGCAACCGCGACACGCACTGTTGGCACATGCTAATCATTTCTGGAACTGCTAGTTTAGCTAATGGGGGGGGGGGAGAGACTGATTACCGTTTCTCTAAAAACTGCGGGTAAAAACACTACACTGTATCTCACTCAGACTTTTACACTTGAATGTTGGTCCTGTGTTTACTTTAATACATATATATATATATTAAATATTACATACACCCTGATTTCTCTGCACCCCAAACGAATCTTCCTGAAATGACAGATCTCAGATCAGTCCATGCCGATGCCTAAATCCAATCCTCGACGAGGCCCCAGAATCTCTCCCGCATTATTTCCGCACTACTTAGCAAACGCCCTGCACCTTCCTGCACAAACACACAGGACTTCTAAATAACTCCTGCAAACTGTTTCTACATCATATCTAATGGACCTGAAAAGCGAACGGCATTGAGAACTGAGCAGAAAACAGGCGTTTCAGTGTCCCGTTTACGTAGTCTTACTATTTTATTCGGGAATTCGTTCTAGAAAAAAGCGAATTGGTTCACATACAAACATGAAGTGAAGTCAGTGTGTTTCAGTTTTGTTTTGTTTTTGTGAATATTGGGGTGTAACATGCCTGAATCTGTGGATTTTTTCAAAACCTGGGATACAAATCTGTGAAAATCTGTCATTCTGATGAAATCACAAGCTGCTCCGAATATTTTTCGATCTCTTGATAATTGTCCCCCCCCCCCGGTTTATCAGAGCATCAGTTCAGTCCGTCATGTTCTACCGATGATCCGAGGAAAAGGACCTGAATGAAACCCAGTGGGACAGATGGAGTGTGTTCATAAGAACAGTACTGGAACTGCTGAGATTAATACATTTGCATGCTGTTGGTTGATTATTTTGACAGAATACTACGACAGAAAATGATTTTTTTTATGAAGAAATCGGCGAAAATAACATTTTATTTTAATTAAAGAAAACAAGAACATTTACGTCAGTTGAATGTTGTGTGACGAGTGAAGCTGGTTACTTTCTCAGCTGTGTCTGTTTTGTTGAACTGATATTTTTATCAATTTATCATAACTTTCTCTCACGCGAGGCTCTTTATTTATAGGTGAAGGGGGGAGGAGGGGGTGGCGGAGGGAGGGGGGGGGAAGGAGGGAGGGAGGGAGGGAGGGAGGGCGGGAGGGGGGGGAAGGGTGGTTATTTTTCTGGTGGGAGGAGGGATAGAGTTGGTGAAGAGCGGGGGGAAGGAGGGAAGACGGAGGGCGAGTGGGGCGGATTTCTTTAGGGAGGTTCATTATTTTGATTTTTTCTTTTTGTCTTTTCTTTTTATCTTGTTGTCTTTCTCTTTTCTTCTTCTCTTTCTCCAGTCTTCATGTATTCTCCCTTCCTTCCTTCCTTGTATATGTGTGTGTGTGTTGTTGTGTAGTGTAGTGTAGTGTGTAGTGTGTGTTTCTGTGTGTGTTTGGCCTCTGCCTGTAGCCTAGCGAGGTCCTGGCAGGTCTTCTCAGGGAAAACAAAAAAAAAAAAGACAGAAAGGCGATGGGGGTAAACGTTTCTAACCACATGTGAGGGAATTCTAAAGCGGGAAAGTATGCCTTTATCTCCGAATAAACGCAGGAGGCAACATGAAATTACACAGGGCTTTCAGGAGATTTAATGACTTTAATTATAGCGCAGCAGAGAGAGAGATGGAGAGACATGCATGGGGGATAGGGAACATTACTCACGAAGAAGAAGAAGAAGAAGAAGAAGAGGGAAAAATGAAGGGGGGAAAAAAGAGGAAAGTGAGAGAGAACCGTCTTTTAATCAACGCTTTTATCAGTAATGAGTTGAGATTTGTTGTCTTGATTTCATGCAAATTTGTCACGGTGAGCTACAAAATCAACACCGAGTTTGGGTAAATTCCTCAGTGCAATCATGCAATCCTTTTTTTTTTTTTTATCAAGTTCAGTTCAAAACTGGAAGGAAAAACACTTAACAGTTGTTTTATCTTTTTTGTTTTATCTGGGATTTAATTGAAATAGATAGCCTGTTTACATTTATTAACTATGATCTAAGTAATCGGGCGACGCCCACAATCTACAGACACAAACAAAGCCCTTGAGTACAACCAGGGTGCCAAAACATTTAGTATCCACAATAATAGAGCTACATCATGTGTTTAATCGTTATTTGGGGTGTGAAAATACACACAAGCAAAGTGTTTTATTGCTTTTAAACCACAACGATATGTTATTATTATTATTATTATTATTATTATTATTATTATTATAATTAAGCCATTACTGATTCTATTACTGATTCTCAGGCATGTTATATAGCAGTTATATGCGGTTGTTCCCTCACCACAGTCTTGTTATCGCTTTCATGATGTTATTAAAATAAAAAAAAATAAAAATGCAGCATTGGTCCTGAAGACTTTCCTGAGGTGAAAAACCTCGACACTGGAGACTCCTTCTCCTCCTGTTTCTCTTGTCCACCGTACAAACCCATGTGCCTGATGTTTTTAGAACAAACCTGAGATTTGATTGCTGTTAGAAAATGAATCATCACCTTCTGACCAATCAGGGTGGTGCTTTTGTTGAATTCTTTTATTTTTTTTTAGTCGTGTTTCTGCCCCCGAAGACGACAGATGTCCTCGTTGTCGAGATGACGGTCCTTTATTTCTGTTCTAGAAAATATCAGGAACGAAATGTTTTATATAAAATGTTCCATCTTATTAAACCATTCTGTATTGTGTATATTCACCTGAAGTGTGTCCATGTGCTGAGTTGAGGCTGTGTGTACGTGTGTTGAACAGGAAATAGTTGGTCTCTGTGTGTCAAGGAGCGTATTGATTTTTTTTTTTTTACGCTTGTAGTTTTTTGGCAGTTGTTTTGACTCGTTCTTCGAAACGCTATTTGCTCAGTGTTCAGCCTTCAAAGCGTTCTAGTAGAGACCCTGCGGCGAAAGCGTACACACACAGTAGTGTGTGTGTGTGTCTGGGGTGGAGGTGGGACACCTGCACTAGCAAGGGTGTGTGTGTGTGTGTGTGTGTGTGTGTGTGTGTGTGTGTGTGTGTGTGTGTGTGTGTGTGTGTGTGTGTGTGTGTGTGTGTGTGTGTGTGTGTGTGTGTGTGTGTGTGTGTGTGTACTGTGGCCTTCAGCTTGCCGTAAGGAACAGTTTTATTTGGTTGTCATGAGGCAAGTTCTTACTCGACACAACACGCCCAAATCTCTCTCTCTTTCTCTCTCTCTCTCTCTCTCTCTCTCTCTCTCTCTCTCTCTCTCTCCCTCTCTTTCAGATCTGTAAATTATTAACCGAGAGTGCAAGCTTCAAAAGAGTCAAAACACAGCTGAAGTGAGGAGTTCGAAACCCCTGTGTGAATTCTTCTAACAGAGAAGAAACAACTTTAAATCTTTGCTAACTTAAATTTAAAATGATTGTGTTTATAAGTGTGTACTAATGTTACATCTGCTCGTCACTGGAGCTATAGCCTAAAGCCTATCCAGCTACACGTTACCTTAAATGTGCTTCACTGGTCCAGATATATTATACCTTCTAACCGTGTGGTGTGTCTAGGTGAAAGATAGCAGCAGTGTAAAACGATAACTCCTTAATGCTAATGCTAATGCTGTCTGACTTTAAAATGACATTTAATGGACACGTTCAGATGGAGTTACTACTGTGTCAGGGTTCGGAATAAACCAATCCTACGCTTATACAGCACACGCCTGAAGGACAAAGACACAGTCCTATATTGTGAACCTTAAATGTTGTATAGAGGAAGTCCCAAAATAATTTAATGCTAAGGTCAAGGTAGTGAAATAAGCCCTGTTTCTTGTCTGTACCCTGGTACACTCTATTTCCAGGTTCTAGCCCATGTCTAATTGCCTGTTTCTGCCTTTAGATCTCCGGCTTATAAATAAGAACATTGTGTACATAAAAAAACGTCAGTGTAGTGGTATGGAAAACGCCAACCGCTCTTTCTGTAGTGTTTTGCCCAAGTGAAATGTTCTTTCCTCTGGTTCTGTGCTTCATCTCCGTATGGATTTATGGCTTCAACAAAAGAACAGCAATAGACCGAGTTATCGGAGTAAGACCCCGTTCTCACCGCCAGTCTTTTGCTCAATTCGGATATTTTGCTCAGATCTGCTTTTTTTTTTGTTTGGCTGTTCACATTACCTTTTAAAACGTGGCCTATATCAGATACCAGTGTGAACTGTTTGCTGTTTCGAACTGACCCGCCTGCTCAAACGAACGATAACGATGACGTCACACGCAGCACGCCGTCGCGCTAAAAAGTTGGCGAGGTTATGGAGGAAGGAAGCGTTTTCGCTTTTCTTTCCGAATGTTTGTGTAATGGCAGCCGTAACATTTGATGAGCAGGTGCTGAGGACGAGAAGAATGAAGAGAAAGAGAGCAAAATTAGCTATTTTGGCCTTTTGCAGGGTTCAACAAACACGTCGCGGTTACGGTATGATCCTTCTAGTTTTGCCTGAATTGAAGTATCTCCCCATATACTAATTAGGTCTAATACCTCACTCTCCCTCCACTGACTTGCTCCATCACTGTTCTCCATTTTGTAGGCGTAGTCACGTTTGTGTGCGTACTCGCCGGCGCATAAAAGTCGCATCAAATCCGCCTTGGTTGTTCACACTGCAGTCACATCGGAAAAAATCAAATCTGGGCAAGATTTGAGTGTTCACACTACTCCTGAAGAAGTCTGACCAGGTCACTCGGCCCCAAAAAAATCAGATTTGGGCCACTTTTACCTGCAGTGTAAACAGGGTCTTAAGTCACTGGGTAACACAAAGGTCTCTCCCTACTGAGATGTTCATAACGGCCATGCTGTCTCTACAAACGAGAGACATAGGGTGGATATCATCTCTCTGATTGTGGATGATGATGAGTGGAAGAAGGTATTTGTTGATTTTAGGTACCCAGAAATGAGAAGGTCTATGACTATGATCGGGGATGCAGCAATGTCTACAACCAGAGACACCGCAAGATACATGACCGGGAACACACCAGGGATGCAGCGGTGATGCAGCAAGTACAGCAAGGACCACGACCAGAGAAGCAGCTAGGAACATAACCGGGGACAAAGCAAAGACCTCGACTGTGTATGCAGCAAGAACCAAGACCAGGGACACTTCCTTCCCAATCCAAACACTGGTGCGCTCTCTCTCTCATCTTTCCAGATCCTGGCTCCGTCCCTGCCTCCATCCAGATGCCAGAGCTCTCTCGAGCTCTCTCTCTCTTCCCCATCTCTCTAGTTCTTTTCAGATCCTAGCTTTCTCCGTACGACTGCCTAAGCAATTACACTCTCTCGCCTTCCAGATGCTGTGGTTCTTTCTGCCTCCACCCAGACAACAACATTGCCACCCTATGTCAAGGCACAGTGCGTTCTGTCCTTCTCTAGCCAGACCCCAGTACATTCCCTCTCTCTCTCTCTCTCTCTCTCTCTCTCTCTCTCTCTCTCTCTCTCTCTTCCTCTCCCTCCCCCGGACACAGACTTACCCTGCCTACTTCGGCCGTCCCAGTGTGGGCTCTAACCATCGCCATTCCCTGTCCAAATGCCACCGTTCAATAACAAACATTTTCTGTTAAAAGTTAGTGTTCTTCATCCAAAAACCAAACTTGTGGTATAAAAACCCAACCTTTCCCAGCTTTTACCATTAAACGAAACGTTTCCCGTCACACACACACCACCACTACTTATTATAAAGTTCCAGAGAAAGATTTAATCGGTTACTTTGGCGAGTGTTTCATTGTAGAACGGAGAAAAGTTCGTTTGTCGTCGTCGTCAGGTGACTGTTGTGTAAACGCAGTATTGCTCACGACGAGGATTTTGTGTGAAGCCGATTATATTAACGTCGTAATTACGGTTATATAACATGCAGTAGATTGATAACAACTGCACTTTGTGTAATCCTGATTACTTCCCCTGAGCGCTTCTGTTATACTGGACTTCCTGTCCTCTCATCCTCGCTTCCTTTTGCCAGTATCGAGGTGAGAGTTGATGGAGGAATGCCAGCAAACGAGAGATCAAAAGCTGTGTGTGTGCACTGTTTGCTTTCTCGTGTCCTTTTGATCTTTCGTTCTCGTTCTGGTATCACTGAATATCTTTCCACACACACACACACACACACACACATGCAGTCAGTCCCATGGGTGCTGTCTCTTGTCTCAAATTTGACACACAGACTGTAAATATTAAATATAATATATTAAATATCTTTAAACGTTGTCCTTTTGCACGCACACACCATCCAGAAATCAGCCAAAGTCGATAACGATAATGTTCTCCATCGATCACACCAACATGGTCCATCATATGTGTGAACTTTCTCCATCACACACACTAGTGTTCTTCATACACGGATTCACCCACGTGCAGTGCTCCAGTACTCCAGTGCTTTTCATAGCATACGCATGCACACACCAGCTTTCTGTTACGTGAACCTCCATCCACGTTCTCCATCTCACACTCCATTTTCCATCAAACAAAGTTCTCACTCTCATACCAGCAGTCTCCTTCAAAACACTCCACTGCTTTCCACCACATACACCCACCAACTATGTGCATCACACACCAAAGTTCTCCATCTTGCACTCCAGTGTTCTCCATCTCTCACAAGCCTTCTCCATATCCTGCACGCCTAGGTTCTCAATCACGCACCAAAGTTCTCTATCACACACAAGCCTTCACCATCTTGCACACCAAAGTCCTCCATCAACCTCCAGCTCCAACCTTCCATCAAAGTTCACCTTCACATGCTAGCATTCTCTCCTAAACCCACGCCAGTGTTTTCCATTTACACACTCGTACACTTTCCATCGTTTTCTCACGTTAGCTTTCTCTGTTATGCACACAAATATTCTCCATCACACACAAAGTCCTCCATGACGCAACGCACACCACCGCCTTCTCGGAGCTTTCCGTTTCTTTGAATTTCACTTCATATTTTTTTTTAGTTTAGTTTTGTAGCACTGTTTTTCTCTTATTATTATTATTATCTTGTCTTTCATCAAGTCTAACAGGTTGGACTTTTTTTTTTCTTCTTACAATAAAGAGCCTAAACAAACACAAACTGTTGAGGTGCCGTGTTTACACACCTTGAGTAAAGCCTGGGCTTCGATGTATACTATAAACACAGACATCATCAACGTAAAAACAACAATCGCATCCGTTTATCGATCTCATTTTTCTCTTGTCGTTTTTTTTTAAATTATTCTACAGTTTCTTTCGCTTTTTTTTTTAGAGAACGCTTGTGGAAAGTTTTTGATTATCACTGAAATATCACTTTGTCCTCATCTCACCGTGTAACAGTACATTTCGAAAGCAGTTACGATTCTAAGACGACATGTAACGAGTGACCTCTAGTGGCTGTGACGAGTCTTTTTAAAGCTCAGAAACGACGACGACGACGATGATGATGATTGTGAAGTATTTCAGTGCATCATAATAGAGATGAGTTTTGGCAGGCAGACGTGTTTAATAGTCCGTCTGTCGACTTTGTAGGCGAAGCGGGCGGTGCAGAGAGGAGCTACAGCCGTTATCTTCGACGTGTCTGAAAATCCGGACGCCATCGATCAAGTAAGTCACGAATCGGTCTGCTAGTCTCTTCCTTTCTCTCCATCTGTCTCAGTCTTTGTTTTGTTTTTTTCTCAGCCAGACTGTTTACTTCAGAAGCATCGATACAGCTGTGTCAAAACTTTTAATCAAATACTAATTTGAAAAATATCTAGCTAGAATTAATAATAATAATAATAATAATAATAATAGCTAGCTAACCGGGTAGTATTACATATAATGTTTACAGAGTTTTATTTATTTATTTATTTATTTATTTAACATGTAATTAATTTAAGTGTTTACATTTAATGAATAAATGTGATTATTTATTTAAAAAATAATCATGAGGAAAAAAGTTAAACTGTAAAATGTTTAGTTTAAATATCGAGTACAAACCGTGCGATCGCCTTCCATTCGCTTTGTAAATGTAAACGTGTATGTTTATAAAAGTTTACCGCAAGATCCAATAAAAAATAAAATGTTTTACTGATATTGGTTTAACTTGAATGTACACAGCAGAAACAACTGACTCCTGTTTAATAGCCTGCCAGGTTTATTTTCTCTCTCTTTCTCTCTTTCTCTCTCTCTCTCTCTCTCTCTCTCTCATTTCCTTTCTGTACTTCAGCTTTCATTGTTCTCCTCACTGTAAAGTTGAGGAAAACAGATATTATGACTGCTTGCTTTCTTTTTCTTTCATCCCTTCCCTTTCATCATCCTCCTATTTATTTCCAGTAGTTTCACCTCAAAGGTGCCCTTCCACACAAAACCGTTTTTACTCGTATTTTTTTTATTTATTTTTTTATATGTGTTAGGTCCGTATGTGTTTGTGTTATGTCGGGAATGTGAAAATGAACTGCTACCTCCGCTGTCAGTGAAAAAGCCACTGAAAAGAAATGAGCGGAGAAATCAGGTCAGTTAGAAAAGCTGCTCAGAGTGACGTGGAATTGATCGAGCTCATTACTATTCATGAGCTCTCCCACTTGAGACCGCGCCCACAGAATTCGTGTAGCTCAGTGAGTTTCCCATACAGGAAGGATGGCTGAACGTCAATATACCTGAAGAAGCCGTTCTGCCACAATTCAAGGTGATTGTAAACAAAGTTCCTCTAGCCCAGGCTACTTATTGCGCTGGGTGAATGAATAGTCATGCTCTCATATCCTAGCGGTTAGCCAATCGGAGCCAAGCGGCATAGCTCATTGAATATTAATGAGAACTGGCGCAAATCGAGCTGAGTCTTCCTGCAGGCTTTCTATACCACACTAGATTGGCTTGAAACAAGGTAACCGAGGCATATTTTCCCCAAAAAAATGTTCGAGTCCAGGTTACCTTTACCACAAAAGTAATGAAATACGTGTGGGAGGGCATCTTTAATCCATTAATCCATTTACAGCATTTAGCAGACTCCCTTATATCCAGAGCGACATACATTTTACGTCATTTTTATACAACTGAGCAATTAAGGCTTAAGGGCCTTGCTCAGGGGCCCAGCAGTGGCAGCTTGTTGGACGTAGGAATCTAACTCGCAACCTTCCGATTGGTAGCCCAACACCTTAACCACTAGGTTACCACATCCCTTTCCTAACCCTGAATTTATTTAAGTCTCTTTCTCTGTTTCTCTTGTCCAGCTTAACCAGCTCTCTGAAGACCCCCTCAAGAGGCCAGTGGTCTATGTTAAAGGAGCCGATGCTGTTAAACTGATGAACATAGTAAATAAACAGAAAGTGGCACGAGCCAGAATCCAGCATCGGCCTCCAAGGGTAAGAACCTACGATCAGAATCACTATCGCTGAATCAGAATCACTTTCACCGAATGAATTACTACAATAATAGCTATATGATACAGGTGAAGTTTACTTCTGTTATGTCGCTTGCTGTATAATCAGGCTTTTTTTTTAGCGAATGTTAGTTTGTGGAGCTAGCTAGATACCTGAAGTTAATGTTGAATGTGTGTGATTCAGGGTTAATATCATCTCTGTGTACAACCTGTGGTGTTTCTGTTTCCCGAAAATAAAAGAATTGAATTTAAACAGCTTTAATCCTGATCTTTTCACATGTTTAACTATGAGTAATATTTATTAATTATATTTTTTTCTTATTTACATATTGTTTGCAGCCCACCGAGTATTTTGACATGGGCATTTTCCTGGCTTTCTTCGTTGTTGTGTCTCTAGTGTGCCTCATCCTCCTCATCAAAATCAAACTGAAGCAGAGACGCAGCCAGGTACCATTTACGACATCGCAAAAACTAATTCAGTTCTTACAAAAGATACCGTTTATTTTGCGCATATTTAACACACCTCGATATCGTCTCTGTCTCCTCAATCCAGAGCTCAATGAACAGGATGGCCATTCAGGCTTTGGAAAAAATGGAGACCCGAAAGTTTAAAGCAAAGATTAAAAGTCAGCGTGAGAGCAGCTGCGGCGCGTTGGATTCCCTGAGCAGCAGCTCAACATCAGACTGCGCCATCTGCCTCGAGAAATACATCGATGGAGAGGTAACGCTTTTATTCAGCCCTACAAACACCTTTTGCTTCGTCACAGCCGTCCTCGAGTCGATAAGGGGCGGAGCGTCTTATAAAGGGAAGATCTATTTATACACCACATGCCAAACATACATCTAAAGTGTGGTACAGTATTTTATAGCACATAAAAAGACTAAAACAAACAAACAGGAAGGAAGGAAGATTATACAAAATTATACCCACTTTAAAAAGAGTACAAATTGTGTGTCCTCGTGCCGGTTTTGCCCCTCCGGTCATCCCAGGACAAATGTGTCACTGGGTTCAAACTTTTTTTGTTTTTTTTATTGGTCTCGTAGGTTGTGTGTGATGTTAAATAAAAACAAACCACAAAGCAGGGTGCCTGGGTAGTGTACAGGAAGTGGGCTTATAAAAGGCTCAAAGGGAACAAAAGCTTTTTTTTTGTTGTTGTTGCTTCAGTGATGAATAAAAGCAACAAAAGGCCAAGCGGAAAGGAGAAGACATGATTCATCATGTGGGGGTTGGTGATGACCTTAGTGGTCCAGAGACACAACAATAATGCAGCGACAGTACAGAGGTGCTCTAGTCCTGGAGAAACTCTTGTCCTCCTCCTAAAACACCTGATTCGAGTGTATGGAGTTGAGTGTAAATGGTGGTTTGGGGGGACACACTAATGTTAGGGGTTCTTCAAGACCAAGGTTGGGAACCTGTTCAGGACATTTGGGAAGGTTTTAGAGTTGAATCAATTGTAAGGTAATCAAAGGCTCCAAAATTAATCTTTAATTCAATTTCAGGATTGAGTCAAAGACCTTTTGATTTTCTTAAAAGACCCTCCTGATTCCCCTTCTTGCCCTCTTGCCCACTGCAGGAATTGAGAGTGATCCCTTGTGCACATCGTTTCCATAAGAAGTGTGTGGATCCGTGGCTTCTGCAGCATCACACTTGTCCACACTGCAGGCATAACATCATCGGTGAGCCCTTAAATCTAAATCTTCTACTGTACCTACTGCCTTTTTTTATATGTATGGCAAAACTAACTTTAGATCTTTCCCCGACACACAGATCAAAAGAAAGGAAACCCTGGCCCTGTGTGCATGGACCCAGGGAACCCGGGGCTCCACAGTCGACAGCCGAGGGTAGTTCTTCCTGTTCACTACCCTGGACGAGTGCATCGAGCTGGACAAGTGACTGCGTTTCCAACTCGTACTAGCATGGATCCTCACGGGAACCCAATAACTGTGTTAACAGTGGACCAACATCCGGATCAGAACCTTTACCCGATGCAGACTAATTTCATTCGGAGTTACCACGGTATGAACCCTCATCACTGCACCCTAGAGCATCGAGCACTTCCTTACCCCCAACCACATGCCTTTAAACGCCCCAAATTCCCTCGCAACTTCTCTCGTGCAGCTTGTTTTTCGCAGTACGAGACCATGTATCAGCACTACTACTTTCAAGGGTTGACGTTTCCCCAGCAGGATGGACAGCCCGCTAACACCACCCACAAGGGCCACACCAGATCTTTCCAACCTGGACTTCTGTACCCTACTTTGGTGCACATGGCAGCACCTTCTTCTTCACGTCTAGTCGACTCTGGAAGCACCTCAGGGCTCGGATGTTATCATGGACATGGACGATCTGTGTGTAGCGGATATCTCGCGGATTGTCCTGGCAGCGATAGCAGCAGCAGTAGCAGCAGTTCAGGACGATGTCATTGCTCTTCCAGCGACTCCATGTTGGATTGTACAGAAGTGAGCAACCAGGGTGTTTACGGAAGCTGCTCTACTTTCCGAAGTTCTCTTAGCAGTGACTATGACCCGTACGTCTATCGGAGCAAAAGTCCCTGCCGTGGAGTGGCTGGAGAATCCAGTTCAGGTTTCCCGGCGATGTCATCCGTTAGCGATGACCTACTGCCTCCTGTTTCAGGAGGATCAGACTGCATTCCGCCTCCTGTAGGAGCATGCTACAATTCGGGGGACCAACTATCCAGTTGCAGTCTTGAGCCGAACTGCAGTAGCCACTCGTCACTGGAAACCAGGGAAATCATTAGCACTACCTCACCCCCAGGTCTAGAGGGAACCATGGAGAATTGTGGTGAACAAGGGGCAGCATGTAGCTGCTGTTTTGAGGTTCCTTCTCTGAGTGTGGAGCTTAAAGGACAGGAAGGAGCAGACATCACCAGGGTAGGACGTTGCCGACTAGGTGCCGAGCCTCAGAACGTGTCTGTCGCTTCTGCTCAGAACTTTTACGCCACTAGCAACGAACCGATGTCGCCCTCAGAATGTGCTAACTACGACGGACTGCCTTGCTGCTTCTACACAGAAATGAAAGTACACAGAGGAAGCGGTGGACGTTGTGCTGAGGATTATTCTGTAAACGTACACTATGCCCAAACGGACAGTGATGGCTGCTCGGGGCAAGGATGCTGTGAACTCGCTCAGCGAATACCCATAATCCCTGAGGACACGGACTGCGAATTGGGTCTCGTTTCCAAGCCTCAAACGAACCTTCTAATAGAACAGCATAGAACTTCTTTAGATACGAATCAAAGTTTTTTCACCTCAGGACAATGCAGAGGTCAACCATATCATCAGCAACAAGATGACGAAGCAAGAGCACTATTTTCCGCGCAGTTTAAGATAAGCAAATCGTCAACCGAGGGCTCCGGGTTGTAAGGCAAAAAAAAAAAAACTAGAACGATGTCATGATTAAAAAGTTCATCAGAGTTTGCACGTTTTTGGTTTTGTTTTGTTTGTTTGTTTGTCCCCCCTCTGTTAAAAATTCATCTCTCGTGTCTTAAAGCGACTGAACTAGATTTTCGGAGCTAAAATGTGCAAAAACGAAGATTCTCGAGTACGTCAACGTTTAGAACGATTTCATTCAGAAACGCGTGACACGGTGCAAGCTAAATCGTTATCACTTAGACAAATAAAACCAAAATCGAGCATTTCAGAGGAAGCCGGGTGTGGGCTGTTTTAGGGGAACCTCTAAACATCCATCACCCGGTTCCCATCTCACCTCGTCCTCCTTTTTCTCTCAGGGTCACTGCCTCCGTAGTACAGAAACAGACCAAGATTAACACTTATTTTTACTTTAACAAGATTATTTTTTTTTGTTGTTGTTGTTGTATTAATATAAGCAGGAGACTACTGAGCTGTCTGTACTATACACCAAAGTTTAGCTAGTCTCCCACGTGCAGTTCAACGGTTTAGATCACATGAAATTGTAATGAACGGTTTATTCAAAACTTAATGATTTGAGTTTGTTTTTGTTTTTTTAAAAGAAATATTTTGGGTGTTTGGAGCACTTGCATTTATTTTTATTTTTTTTATTATTATATTTCGAGTTCACATTTAGACTGAAAAGGCCAAAGCGTAACGGATTAAGGAGACTCAAATGCAGTTTTTTATGCATCACACCGTTTGAAATCATTGTTATAAAATGTCTTCACACTCACGCGCACTCACACACACACACACACACACACACCTTCATGCCTTTCTGTTTATTTACAGAATTTTTCACGCTGTTTCTATGAAATGTACCCATATGGCTTTCACAGGCGGACATTTTGAAATAACTTTATTTATACGTCGACTATTAAAGTGCTGTAACACGAACAAGAGTCTAATCTTTTGCCTTCCATAGAATTATGTACTACAAATGAAATATAGCATTTTTTGGGGGTACTTGAGTCACTATTTAATTTTTTTTGTATTGTTTGTAGCACTTAAGAAGATTGTATAAAAGAACATGTACAAAAAAAATATTTTGTAATTTTTTTTTTTTTAAAGATATAATTATTTTCTCCATCATTTCTCATTCTTCAGACGTTAAGCAGGCCGGAGCTTAAGCCGTGTATATATTCGTGCATCTGTATAGCAGCACATTTCATAAATGGAAATATGTTCTCTGAATATTTATTGACTAATATATTTATCTGTAAGCCATGTCGTATGTTCAGAGTGTCTGAAGAAGTTTTTGGAGTGTTTTGCTTTGGAGATCACTAATATGAAAACTTTTGTAAATACATGGTAATTGCACACGAGATGATTAAATATCCTCTGACCAAAAACCGCTTTTAAGATTTTAGTACTATACAGTTTTGTAACAAAGTGTACAAAGATTTGGAAAAAATATATATATATATGGTTTTATTCAAACGGAAACGCTCGTCTTTCTTGCGTGTGAAATTTTTGTCTCCTTTTTTCCCTGTGTGTTGATTGTTGTATTGAATTTGTTAGTGGAGTTGAGGTGCGGTATCGTATAATACATGGGGTGCACTTATTTCCAGGGATTTCAGAACAGCGCATCATCGGGTAGGCGTGGCCTATTTGATCATCTAACCCTAACCGTAGTTTTTAGTTGTTTATTTGTTTTCGAAAATAGCTTAACTGTAAGATAATGAAGCATAATAGATGTAAAATATAAAATCTACCTGTATCACTGTCTTGCCCGTCATTATCCATCGTAGGTATGCTCTTTGTTTTTTTTTTTTTTGCAAGGTTTTTCCAAGATGTAACGAAGCCCCTGGAATTTAGTGAATGCTATAATACAGCAGATGATCGTGTATTAGTATTGTGTCGTATAATGAGGTTTAGTAGATTGAACAACAATAATAATAGTTCCAGTCTGGGAGAGTAAACTCTTGTAGTTTAACTAAAAACTGACCATTGAATCTTTTTTTTTTTATCAAAAGTATTCGATATATTGGAAATCAGAGGTTCGGGTCTCATCTCTGGAGGACGACCGATGAAACTAATCAGAATTATCGGTTCATGTTGATCTTACTAAAGCCCGGCTCTGACACTGTGCGATTTTGGCCACGATTTGATCGTCTGAGACAAATTTTAAAAATTTTAAAAGATTTCTGGAATCCTAGGGTTAAATGTGTGGTCTTTGATGGCTGGTTTGTCCTTGTCGTGGTCACCGGCGTCCGATCGATGGTCGTTGCGGTCGTTTTTTTTTCCTCAGATGAAGTTCTGTCAGCGTCGGAAGATTTCGGACGCTTACCTGCGGCGTGACGACGTCTACAACGAGCGCTGGACCGGATGACGCAGGACAGGTTCAAACCACCTCAGGGAAGATGTGGAAACGAGTCAGGTGGCCAGTTCAGCAGGATAAATAACTAAAAATATTTTCGTTTAGTGAGAGAATGTAGGTCTGAGCTTCTCACAGATTGATGACGTAAGACTCCAGGCAAAGCTGACACGATGACACCTGAGATCCTACAGTGTGACATGGGGATCATGTTCGTACCGTCTTGACAGACAAGTCTGTGAATTTGGAGGAGATCTAAGAACGTCACATTTTTCACACTCCTACCCATCTCCCCCCCCAAGGATTTAACCCCTTACCTTAACCCCCAAATTCACACTGAATCTGCTTAGTTTCATCTGATGATCTTCCAGAGCTGAGATCTGAGCTCCAATAAAATACCCAGTAAAATATTCAGGTTTTAAACACACACGTTTTGATGGTCAGTTCGTTACACTACAGATGCAGTGTACAGAAAATAAACGAAAAAGCTCTCCCATGGCTCATTGCTTTATTTATGGCTACTAGCCTCTACGCTGAGAACAGGATTAACCAATCAGCATCAAGCATTTCCTTGCTTCTCATTGTGTCACATTTTTCATTCATTCACTCATTTTCTACCGCTTATCCGAACTTCTCGGGTCACGGGGAGCCTGTGCCTATCTCAGGGCATCGAGGCAGGATACACCCTGGACGGAGTGCCAACCCATCACAGGGCACACACACACACACACACACACACTACGGACAATTTCCCAGAGATGCCAATCAACCATGTCTTTGGACCGGTGGAGGAAACCGGAGTACCCGGAGGAAACCCCCGAGGCATGGGGAGAACATGCAAACTCCACACACACAAGGCGGAGGCAGGAATCGAACCCCCAACCCTGGAGGTGTGAGGCGAACGTGCTAACCACTAAGCCACCGTGCCTCCTGTGTCTAATTGTACACTGATTTTTTTGAACTGCACGAAACCAGAAACATTTTTAGAGATTTAGTTTAGAGCTCTAGCTCTGAGTTTCACCTGCACACGGAAGCTCCGCCCAAGTCTTTCCTCACTCATTTGTTGTAATCGCAAGTTACCTCCAAAATGAAATTCAGATCGCTATGCGTGTTACTAAAAATATTTTAATGTAAATTCCGTAAGGTTTTCTGTGTAGCTTAAATAATGAATTGTCTTTCAGACTCTAGAGCGTTGAGCTCAACACTAAAGCTGTCGCCATAGACGTCCCTCGTTCGGCTAGGTCGGGTGAAGTCTCCGTGTAACGAGGTTGTTGTGCACAGTTAGGTAGCGTTGCGTCCGTTTTTCCTCTCGTACGACATCGACTCGTCTTCTCTCTGTGAACGTCTCGAGACCCGTCCGTGTGTCTGAGACGACCATCAGAGCTTAAACCCTGAATGAAGAGCGACGATTCCTCCACTGAGGTTAGTGTACTGCACGCGGAAGAAACCGGCATCCTCGATCATTTCCTGAAACGTTTCCTGTTTATAAAAAAAAGAGAATTACGTTAAATGTGTGTTTGTAAGTTTTTTTGTGCACGATGGTAGAAATGGTTAAATCCATCCATCCATCCATCCAGAAAACAACCAAAAAACTCAGCATCCATCTGTTCATCCACACCCCAAACAAACCATCTATCCATACATCCATCATATGTACCATCTATCCATTCATTCAGTCATCTGACAGTCCATCAAACACAGCATCCATCTAATCCATCATCCACCGATTCAGATAAATATACATCCATCTATTCATTCATCTCTCACACAAACCAAACCCCTATTCAGCCGTGAAAATAAATCTATCCGTTAATTAAACGCACATCCATTCATCAAATAAAGCACCCGTCTACTCATTCATCTAACAATCCATCAGTCAAAAACGTCATTAACATCCATCCATCCATCCATCCATTCATCCACCTATCCAGACATAAAAATATCGATCTATCCGTCCATCCACCCAAATAAACCGCCTGTCCATTCGTTCATTAAACAATCTATTTATCCATCCTAACCCTAACCCTTATCTTCAGTCAAAGACCAGAGAAGGATGATCTTGAGTTCTTTACAGTTACCTGGTCAGGAAACTTGCGGATGCTCTCCACCAGATACTGATACGACTTCCAGTCTCCTGCAATCACTTCACCTAGAACTGGAATCATCTGGAAACTGTAGGCATCGTAAAGCCTGCAAAAAAACATCCACGGATCCAGCTTAAAGTGAAACCTTACAGCAACAACTTCACACACAGAAACCCAGAACGTGCTGGTGTGAAGGTGTGAAGGTGAGAGATCAGACCACTGACCTGGACACGAGAGGGTTGGACACTTTGCTGAACTCTAGACACATGAAGCGCCCACCTGGTTTCAGCACACGAAAAGCTTCCTGCAGAGCCTACACACACGCACACACACACGCGCACACACGCGTACGCACGCACACACACACACGCGTACGCACGCACACACACACACGCGTACGCACGCACACACACACGCGTACGCACGCACGCGTACGCACGCACACACACGCGTACGCACGCACACACACGCGTACGCACGCACACACACACACACACGCGTACGCACGCACGCACACACACACATACATACACGCGTACGCACGCACACACACACACACACACACGCACGCGCACAAACGCACACACACACACGCACGTACACACACGCACGCACACACGCACAAACATGCATGCACGCACACACACACACGCACGCGCACACACGCACGCACACACACACACACGCACGCACACACACGCACGCACACACACGCACGCACGCACGCACGCACGCGCACGCACGCACACACACACGCACGCACACACACACACGCACGCACACACACACGCACGCACACACACGCACGCACGCACACACAAACACACAAACACGCACGCACGCACGCACGCACGCACACACGCACGCACGCACACACAAACACACAAACACGCACGCACGCACACACACGCACACACACACGCCATGTAAAGATTCATTGTCTTTATCCATCGTTACAGCACATTTACACAAAACCAGGAATATTTCTGATTAAATCTCACCATCTCATTAAAGATGATGTAAAACTGAGTGCGTTGTGTATTTTATTTATTGTTACGCTGCGTGAAAAAGATCTCAAACTCCAGCTCTTATTTTATTTCCCTATTATACAGAAACTTAGATACAACACACAGAACAACTCCCCTGTTACTGCGACTCAGGACAGAAGGTTAATGAACTGATGTAATTAACCACGACAGATCTCTGCATGCTAATTAGTGTCTGGATAAACAGACGGAATAAAATCTTTACCTGCTCCATGTGAGTGACGTTCCGGATGCCGAATGCGATGGTGTAAATGTCAAACTGATCGTCATCAAACGGAAGCTCCTGTGCATCCCCGACTACCCACGACAAACCTGCACACACACACACACACACACACACACACACACACACACACACAGGTCATTAAAACCTAGCCCACATCTGGAGATCACATTCGATGAAAAGTTGTGGACCCAATAAGGACTTTGAGGAGAACGTACACAAAAGCACATTCTGCACATGCTGTATCTCAATCACCGAGTATCCGAAGGCTTCGGCATGGAGACGATGGTGTTGAATCTTTAATGAACTCGGATGAGGAGCTCATTTATTTTCTCAGGAGTTGCTCAGAAGCTCCTAGTTACACAACTCCAACTGTAGAAAGGACATCATTTATAATCACACTAAATGGTGTTTATAATCATTTATAATCGCATAATGAATTAATTTTGGTAATCATGTAACCAAACAGGGGGGACACGGTGGCTTAGCGGTTAGCACGTTCGCCTCACACCTCCAGGGTCGGGGGTTCGATTCCCGCCTCCACCTTGTGTGTGTGGAGTTTGCATGTTCTCCCCGTGCCTCGGGGGTTTCCTCCGGGTACTCCGGTTTCCTCCCCCGGTCCAAAGACATGCATGGTAGGTTGATTGGCATCTCTGGAAAATTGTCCGTAGTGTGTGTGTGTGAGTGAATGCGAGTGTGTGTGTGTGTGTGTGTGCCCTGTGATGGGTTGGCACTCCGTCCAGGGTGTATCCTGCCTCGATGCCCGATGACGCCTGAGATAGGCACAGGCTGCCCGTGACCCGAGAAGTTCGGATAAGCGGTAGAAAATAATTAATGAATGTAACCAAGACAATCCCAGGTTCTTATTTAGCACAGTGGCTACATTAACAAAAACACCAGAGATTTGAACACACTATTATTCCCTCACGGTTCAGTATTGACGACTTTATGAGATTCTTCACTGATGAGATTGAAAGCATCAGGAACACAATAGTTGATGTTCGACCCCTGAAAGTATCTCGTGCCCCAGTCTCACCTAAAGCTCTACACTCACAAGACAGGACAGAAAGAGCTAGATAACTTATTACTACAGCTACATCAACATGTGTGTTAGATCCCAGTCCAACTAACTTACTCACTCTTCTTAATCACTATTAGTTCCACTTGGCCTTAGAGCTGCAGTCGACACTAAAGACCACAACATTCTACTAGTTCCCTTACACAGGTATTCAGGGACAGCCTTTAAGTCGGTTTAGGTCCTACAAGTCTGATCGATACCATTTTGTAGAATTAATCGGTGAATAATCAGACAGCTGAGATGAGCCTGAATCTGTGAGGATCCTGATCCAGCTCCAGTTGGAGTCCGCTATACAAAGAGGAGACGCTAACTCCGTGTGGTCTTTGGGGACAACGATCTCTTCACCTTTAAAAAAGAGCAAGCAGAGAAATAAACAAACACACAGTGTAACACTGTACCTGTGCTGATCCCTGCCTGCTCCATGCGCTCTTTCCCGACCTTCAGCATTTCTTTATTGATGTCACACACCACCGCTCGAGATTCTCGAAGCTCCGCCCCCTCTGAGCCGTAACCAGAGGAGATGTCCTTCCATGAAGGCGTCTGATTGGCCCGTGCTCTCTGACGCAGCTGCATCTCGCGCACCGAACGTGTGTAATTCAGGAAACGGAAAGAGATGTCACCTAGACAACATATGTGCACACACGAACATACACGTACACACACACACAAGCACATGCACACACATACACAGTTTCATTATTAGAAAATAATAAATAAAGCATAAGAAGAGGATTATTGCTGTGTCCTGTAAGTATTTATTTTATAAATCTTTTTTTTTTGCATGTAATTTTCTCTTTCTTTTGTTGTGTATACTGTATGATTTAAATGTGTGTACCGGTGCCTCCGGCTGTGTCCAGCAGGTGTAACCCAGGCTGAGGGTTCATCACACGCAGCAGTGTGTCTTTCCACAGCCGATGGATGCCGAGACTCATCACATCGTTCATCACGTCATACTTCTGAGCAACGCTTTCAAACACTTTATACACTGAGGAAGACACACACACACACACACACACACACACACACACACACACACACACACACACACACACACAGAGTGTGAGACCACAGAAATTCACTCTCTTACACGAGGACTTGAGCATGCTGGAGTTAGAAAGACAGACAGACAGACATATAGCATGTTATATAGCAAATGCAATGTATGCAAATTATTATTATAAAAAAGAATGAACAAACGAAAGAAAGAAAGAAAGAAAGAAAGAAAGAAAGAAAGAAAGAAAGAAAGAAAGAAAGAAAGAAAGAAGATCTGTCTCGTACAAATCTCTTATCATTTTAATTAACAGATGTTGCAGTGACGTGAAGTCACCAGTAGAGGGAGACATGTACTCATGATTCAGCACAGAACAGGGACATCAGAGGTTTGTAATTTAATCTTTTTTTTTTTAAATCACAATTTTTAGTTAAATACAGAACATCACTGTCAATTACAGCACAGTTTCTCAACCCTGGTCCTTTCTCTCTCTCTCTCTCTCTCTCTCTCTCTGTTACTCCCCCTGTCTCTCTCCCTCCGTCTCTCTCTCCCTGCATCTGTCTCTTACTCCCTGTGAGTGTGTCTCTCTCTCTCCCTGTCTCTCTCTCCCGCTCGCTCTCTCTCTCTCTCCCTCTGTCTCTCTCTCCCGGTGTGTGTGTCTCTCTCTCCCTCTGTCTCTCTCTCCCTGCATCTGTCTCTCTCTCTCTCCCTCTGTGTGTGTCTCTCTCTCTCTCTCCCTCTGTCTCTCTCTCCCTGCATCTGTCTCTCTCTCTCCCTCTGTGTGTGTGTCTCTCTCTCTCCCTGCATCTGTCTCTCTCTCTCTCCCTCTGTGTGTGTGTGTCTCTCTCTCTCTCTCTCCCTGCATCTGTCTCTCTCTCTCCCTCCCTCTCCCTGTGTGTGTGTGTCTCTCTCTCCCGCTGTCTCTCTCTCCCGCTGTCTCTCTCTCTCTCTGTCTCTCTATTTCCCTCTGTCACTCCCTTTCTCTCACCCTCTGTCTCTGTCTCTCTCTCCTCTCTATCCACTGTCTCTGTCTCTCTCTCTCCTCTCTATCCACTCTCTCTCTCTCTCTCTCTCTCTCTCTCTCTCTCTCTCTCTCTCTCTCACCTCTTTCTGCTTTCTCCTCTTCTGTCACCGTCTCGAAACCAAAATGAACAGCATTCCCATCAGTAACTCCAGCGTATCTCCGACACATGGACACTTCTGGACCTTTAACTCTGCACACAGAGACATTTTGAACTGAGCACTGAAGTGTTTTTCGCAGGACAACTCTAAAGGGCGCCGCCATCTTGCTCTGATGTCCGACGTCATAAATGCGCGACAGTCAGGCGCTTCACGTTGCAGCATGTTTACTATTAATACTTTTTTTTTATTTCAGTTTTGTTCAAATTTTAAAACGTCAAATTATAGGAAGAAATACAAAAAAAAAACCAAAAATAAAATGATTAAAAACAAATCAAATCAATACAATACAATAAAATAATATAATAATTATATTATAATATATTATATATATATATAAGTTAATGAAGGTAAACAAACAGGAAATTACTTTTTGCCTTGTTTAAGATGATTACTTATGATCTCATTAATATATTTTATATTTTTTAAATGTCATTCTTACTAAACTTACATTTTCTTTAGAAAAACAATTCAAATTTCACTGCATTTATTCATTAGGAAATGAACACAGACATTATGGTGTCGGAAAATATGGTGTCTATGTATGACTGCAAAGAAGGCATAAACAAAGCTAGTGTATAACATAAGGTCTAGTATATAGCATCTAATCTGTATCTGTTATTGTTCATACAGATAAAACACACTGTGTTGTTGTGCAGAATTTATTGTATACAGGGTTCCAGGGGACATGGGACACAAGTAACGCTGGATGGGGTATAAGATATAAACACACACACGCACACACACACACACACACACACACACACACACACACACACACACACACACACACACACACACACACACACACACACACACATGTTCACATACAGACAGTATAGAGTTTAATGTCATCAGCCTGCATTGCCACCTACACTGGAGATATGAGTGATATCTACTAATCCATTGTTGCAGGACACTACACCTACCTGTTCTGTGCTCTCTCTCTCTCTCTCTCTCTCTCTCTCTCTCTCTCTCTCTCTCTCTCTCTCTCTCTCTCCTTCCCTCCTCTCTCACTCTCTCTGTCACTGTACTCTCTCTCTCTCTCTCTCTCTCTCTCTCTCTCTCTCTCTCTCTCTCTCTCTGTGTCTCACACTGTACTTTCTCTCACTCTCTCTCTCTCTCTCTCTCTCTCTCTCTCTCTCTCTCTCTCTCTCTGTGTGTGTGTCTCACACTGTACTTTCTCTCACTCTCTCTCTCTCTCTCTCTCTCTCTCTCTCTCTCTGTGTGTGTCTCACACTGTACTTTCTCTCACTCTCTCTCTCTCTCTCTCTCTCTCTCTCTCTCTCTCTCTCTCTCTCTCTCTCTCTCAAAAACACATCAGATTACTAGATTATCTATTTCATTCATATTCGTTTACTGTTTATTCCAACCATCTAACACCTGTGTTATTTATCCTCTTGTAATTACAACTCCACACAGTCTTCAGTTTGTCTGTTCATGTATCTGTTCCCACACTACAGACCACAGAAAGGCCAGCACAGTGAGTCCTTTACACTCCTGAAGCTTTAGTGTAATGTAGGGAAGAATATGAGATGAAGATGCTTCGTCAGTGTGGGACACTCGAGTCAGGGAGGTCCCACAGTCTCGGTTTACATCCTGACAAAGCCTTCAGCTGGAGCTGGTTTGTTCTGAAAGGACTTTAAACCCGAGGGAAAGGTGTTGTTTCACACACTGTGATTCTCTTCTCCTCAGGAGGATCAGGTCTCATCAGGACCACAAACGATGCCATTCAGTTAAAACCGAAACTGGACCCGGGTTCCTTCATTAAGGGCTTTTTCAATACAACCTGAGAGTCATATAATGGCACTGGAACCTACAGCAATGAGATCTGTACTCTGGATATATCAATGCTTTTACTCATGATTCAGTTAAACCAGCTAAGAAATGAGCCGCTTACCACAAATGGTATACTGAAGTAAGGGAAGCTTATAGTCCCCTGTTTAGCACTGTGTGTGTGTGTGTGTGTGTGTGTGTGTGTGTGTGTGTGTGTGTGTGTGTGTGTGTGTGTGTGTGTGTAATAGATTATTAGCAGATTATTACAGATTATTATTATCGTGACTATATTTTATTTTATGTTTTATGTTTTTTTTTTATTTTCAGACAACAGACTCGGTTCAGTGTCACTCTACTCCAACATCGGACTCAGCACAGGGTTCAGTGTCTCTCTACTCCAACATCGGACTCAGCACAGGGTTCAGTGTCACTCTACTCCAACATCGGACTCAGCACAGGGTTCAGTGTCTCTCTACTCCAACATCGGACTCAGCACAGGGTTCAGTGTCTCTCTACTCCAACATCGGACTCAGCACAGGGTTCAGTGTCTCTCTACTCCAACAACAGACTCGCCACAGGGTTCAGTGTCTCTCTACTCCAACATCAGTCTTAGCACAGGGTTCAGTGTCTCTCTACTCCAACATCGGACTCAGCACAGGGTTCAGTGTCACTCTACTCCAACATCGGACTCAGCACAGGGTTCAGTGTCTCTCTACTCCAACATCGGACTCAGCACAGGGTTCAGTGTCACTCTACTCCAACATCGGACTCAGCACAGGGTTCAGTGTCACTCTACTCCAACATCGGACTCAGCACAGGGTTCAGTGTCTCTCTACTCCAACATCGGACTCAGCACAGGGTTCAGTGTCTCTCTACTCCAACATCAGTCTCAGCACAGGGTTCAGTGTCTCTCTACTCCAACATCAGTCTCAGCACAGGGTTCAGTGTCTTTCTACTTCAACATCAGACTCGTGAAGGAGGGCGTGGCCTACCGTGAATTCAGATTCTTCTTCAATTGTCCAATAAAATCAATTGTGAAAGTTTACACCCTTTTTTTTTTTTTTTTTTACCAGAATGTGTTACTTAAGTTAAACCAGATTATTTGGATTGTTTATGTTTAATTTCCATCTCCGGTGCAAAAATAAAATAACTAAACAAAAAGTATTCAGTAATTGGTTACTTTAATAGCCTTATGCTTACCTGAAAAGAACCTGTAACGCTAAAAGAATACAAGATAGTATAATAAGAAGAATAAGAAAAAGAAAAACTGGGGTAAGAGAGAATTAACAACAACAAAAAAAACTGAATGTAATGTTTTAGTTAAATTGGTTCAAAAATACAAATTATATTCATAATAAAAAACATTAAAAATACAATTAAATGAATACGTAATAAAATATAACAAGCAAATAACAAAACATAACAAAATAAAAGCAAAGATTAACAAAGAAAAATAAAATAAATACGGTATTTTATGATCGTCAATCCTTAAATCCTGCTATCAGTAGGGGGCGCTACAGGACTCACCATTCTCTAACCAAACCTCCATGTAAAGTTATACGTACTTTGAGGGCCACGAAGCAGCATTAATAATAATAATAATAATAATAATAATAATAATAATAATAATAATAATAATAATACAGATTATTATTATTATTATTATTATTATTATTGTTATTACATTAATTATTATTATAATAATTGTAATAATAATTTTAATAATTCTAATAACTTCATATGCATCAGCAGAAGTTATAAATGATTGCTTAAAACGTCTAATATCTAAATCAGAGATGACTACACAATCCTCATTGAGTGCTGAGTACTGACACCAACATCATATAACATTTTTATTTATCACATGCAGAAATGATATTTTTAGAAAAACATTCATAATACAGGGCAATGTATAGAAAAAACAGTGTAAAAAAATCAGTGCATGCAATATAATAAAAGTGCACATGGGGAGAAAATCAGATTAGAGTCGTTTGTCACGGTCAAATCACTGAGATGACATTTTCCCCATTCTGATGTTTGATGTCCATATTAACTAATGCTCTTGATCTGTATGTGCGTGTGCTGCTGCTATGTGATTGGTTGATTATATAACTGCATGAATGCTCAGGTGTTCCTATTAAAGTGGCCATGGAATGTATGCCGTGTGACATCTTCACCTCACAGACTCGATCTGAGGTCAGAATGTGTACTGATTTATTTTATTTGATCCCTTCTGTTGTTGACATCATCACACTGAACTGGACGGATTCTTGACTGGAAACTCATTTTGCACGTGTTTGTCTGTGTTTCCACGTGTCATGATGAGCTGATGGACTGGCCTGCAGAGAAATGTCTGACATGTGACACATCAATACACTCTTTGTTTGGATATTCACACTGCAATGGCGAGTCATTTCACAAGCATTCAGGGAAACAAGAACGTTCACAAATAATTTTATGCCCCAACACACACACACACACACACACACACACACACACACACACACACACACACACACACACACACACACACACACACACACATTGTATGTTGCACTTGCTGCTTATTGCACTTTTTGTTAGATGCCAAACTGCATTTTGTTGCCTTGTACTTGTACATATGTAATGACAATAAAGTTGAATCTAATCTAATCTAATCTAATCTAATCTAATCTAATCTAATCTAATCTAATCTTGTGATCAAACATCATGAAAACATAGACTCTGCACCTGTCAGTCCTACTGAAGGAGGCGTGGCCTGTGTCCCTGTCAGTCCTATAGAAGGAGGCGTGGCCTGTGTCCCTGTCAGTCCTAGTGAATGAGATGGGGCCTATGTCCTTGTCAGTCCTAGTGAATGAGGCTTGGCCTGTTTCATGTCAGTCCTAGTGAAGGAGGCGTGGCCTGTGTCCCTGTCAGTCCTAGTGAAGAAGGCGTGGCCTGTGTCATATCAGTCCTAGTGAAGGAGGCGTGGCCTGTGTCATGTCAGTCCTAGTGAAGGAGGCGTGGCCTGTGTCATGTCAGTCCTAGTGAAGAAGGCGTGGCCTGTGTCATATCAGTCCTAGTGAAGGAGGCGTGGCCTGTGTCATGTCAGTCCTAGTGAAGAAGGCGTGGCCTGTGTCATATCAGTCCTAGTGAAGGAGGCATGGCCTATGTCCTTGTCAGTCCTAGTGAATGAGGCGTGGCCTGTGTCATATCAGTCCTAGTGAAGGAGGCGTGGCCTGTGTCATGTCAGTCCTAGTGAAGAAGGCGTGGCCTGTGTCCTTGTCAGTCCTAGTGAATAAGGCGTGGCCTGTATCCCTGTCAGTCCTAGTGAAGGAGGCATGGCCTGTATCCCTGTCAGTCCTAGTGAAGGAGACATTGCCTGTTTCCCTGTCAGTCCTAGTGAATGAGGTGTGGCCTGTTTCCATGTCAGTCCTAGTGAATGAGGTGTGGCCTGTGTCCCTGTCAGTCTTAGTGAATGAGGCGTGGCCTGTGTCCATGTCAGTCCTAGTGAAGGAGGCGTGGCCTGTGTCCTTGTCAGTCCTAGTGAATGAGGCTTGGCCTGTGTCATGTCAGTCCTACTGAAGGAGGCGTGGTCTGTGTCCCTGTCAGTCCTAGTGAAGGAGGCGTGGCCTGTGTCCCTGTCAGTCCTAGTGAATGAGGCGTGGCCTGTATCCCTGTCAGTCCTAGTGAATGAGGTGTGGCCTGTGTCCCTGTCAGTCCTACTGAAGGAGGCGTGGCCTGTGTCCCTGTCAGTCCTATAGAAGGAGGCGTGGCCTGTATCCCTGTCAGTCCTAGTGAATGAGGTGTGGCCTGTGTCCCTGTTAGTCCTAGTGAATGAGGTGTGGCCTGTGTCCCTGTTAGTCCTAGTGAATGAGGTGTGGCCTGTATCCCTGTCAGTCCTAGTGAATGAGGCGTGGCCTGTATCCCTGTCAGTCCTAGTGAATGAGGTGTGGCCTGTGTCCCTGTTAGTCCTAGTGAATGAGGTGTGGCCTGTGTCCCTGTTAGTCCTAGTGAATGAGGTGTGGCCTGTATCCCTGTCAGTCCTAGTGAATGAGGCGTGGCCTGTATCCCTGTTAGTCCTAGTGAATGAGGTGTGGCCTGTGTCCCTGTCAGTCCTAGTGAATGAGGTGTGGCCTGTATCCCTGTCAGTCCTAGTGAATGAGGTGTGGCCTGTGTCCCTGTCAGTCCTAGTGAAGGAGGCATGGCCTGTGTCCCTGTCAGTCCTAGTGAAGGAGGCATGGCCTGTGTCCCTGCCAGTCCTAGTGAATGAGGTGTGGCCTGTGTCCCTGTCAGTCCTAGTGAAGGAGGCATGGCCTGTGTCCCTGTCAGTCCTAGTGAATGACGCGTGGCCTGTATCCCTGTCAGTCCTAGTGAATGAGGTGTGGCCTTGCATCTGTCTCATACAAGGCATATAGATCATCTGTCTGTCTGTCTGTATGTCTCTCTCTCTCACACTCTGTCTCTCTCACACACACACAGTCCTAATTCCCATGTCCCTGATATGCTTCAATTCATTTTAGAAGCCATGACTTTTATCCCTGCAATGTTTTTAGTCCCAATGAGGTGGGTGTGTGAACAGGATGCAGCCCCATGAGCTGATGAATATGTATACACACATACACACACATACACACACACACACACACACACACACACACACACACACACACACACACACACACACACACACACACAATAGTATCTTATGGCAGGTTTGTCCTTCGGACATGGGAAGGTGAACACACAGTATGTGGTAAATTTAAAGAATGCAGTTGCTAGGCAACTAGGAAGTATGGACCCTGTGCATAAACTACTGGATAGGAGAATGAATTATCCAGCTAGAACAGGATCGAACTCTTTTATACAAACAGCATTAAGGATGCATTGACAAAAAACACCAAACAAAAGCAACATTTCCCTTTAAAAAGTTATTTCATTTTACGATTTAATTATAAACCCGACAGCTGTTCAATTATTGGACATCTAAAATATCTAGACTATCAGCTAAACCCCTAAAGTCCCATCTTATTAAATTAAATTGTTCAGTAACTGCAGATAAATGAATAGTGTATATAATGTATTTTAAAATACAATTTTGTATCTGTCTCTTTTGTTTACTGCAGTCTAAGAGCAATAAAACACTGCGCTTCAGGTTCCTCTCGACGTGCATCTGGCTGCGTGTTTAAGTAAACAGTTTAAACGAATAACGTCCACGTTCATCATCCATAATCGCGTCTTCAGAAAACAAAAAATCCGTTTCTTTCTCCAGAATATGGGACAAAACGTGGGCTTTTAGAAGACATCCGCATAAACCATGTGATAACAAAACACATTTAACTTCTCATTAAGATTATTCCATAGTCTTCTTTCCTTTTTCCAGCTTCATTGTAAATTCAATTTTATTCTATATAATATTTATTCTATATTTTTTCTATTTACATGATTCAATTTTGAGTAACGGGGACACAGTGGCTTAGCGATTAGCACGTTTGCCTCACACCTCCAGGGTTGGGGGTTCGATTCCCGCCTCCGCCTTGTGTGTGTGGAGTTTGCATGTTCTCCCCGTGCCTTGGGGGTTTCCTCCGGGTACTCCGGTTTCCTCCCCCGGTCCAAAGACATGCATGGTAGGTTGATTGGCATCTCTGGAAAATTGTCCGTAGTGTGTGAGTGTATGAGTGAATGAGAGTGTGTGTGTGCCCTGTGATGGGTTGGCACTCCGTCCAGGGTGTATCCTGCCTCGATGCCCGATGACGCCTGAGATAGGCACATGCTCCCCGTGACCCGTGAAGTTCGGATAAGCGGTAGAAGATGAATGAACGAATTTCGAGAATTTTCGAACTAATTCACAGCGAATTTTACTCTGAAGTTTTAAGGAAACTTACCTCTAACTTTCCTCATCATGAGGGTGCTAACTTTTACAATGCAACCGGATTTCTAATATAATTGATACACAATTGAACCATGAATCAACTTCAGAATAAAGGCTGATGACATGCAAATTTCTAGATGAAAGATAAAGATATAATTTGTTCCCTGGATTTTCCCTGTATTTATTCTTTATCTGAGAGTATATAATAAAACCTCTTAATCAAACACACACACACACACACACACACACACACACACACACACACACACACACACACACACACACACCCCAAACCCCCCACCCACCCAAAAAAAAACCAAAACACAAACCAAGAACGCACCCACATACTTAATATTCCTGCCTGAGCAATAAAACTTTCTCCCAAAAGGACACGCAGTACTTTGCATTTTAAGTCTCTCTCCCCATTTTCATTAATAAATTCTGGACAGAGAATTTAGACAAACCAGAGATGACAGGCGCTTATAAGAAACATGCATATTTATTTGGCAGTCAGAACACATTAAATAAAAACTAGAAACGTACTTCACTTATACAAAAGATAGATTATGTCCCATTTTAAAGTCCAAAATAACTTACTGTATAAATTAAAAATCTCACTATTTACAATTTGAACGACAATGACATTTTTTTTCCTCTCATAAGTCCCTGAAAGATCCGGATCTGCCTTGTGGGAGTGTTGTGATGTGTTGTGATGTGTTGCGATGTGTTGCGTTGTGTTGTGTTGTGTTGCGTTGTGTTGTGTTGTGTTGTGATGTGTTGCATTGTGATGTGATGTGTTGTGATGTGTTGTGTTGTGATGTGTTGTGATGTGTTGCGTTTTGTTGTGATGTGTTGTGTTGTGTTGCGTTGTGATGTGTTGCATTGTGATGTGTTGTGTTGTAATGTGTTGTGATGTGTTGTGATGTGTTGCGTTTTGTTGTGATGTGTTGTGTTGCGTTGTGATGTGTTGTGATGTGTTGCGTTGTGATGTGTTGCGTTGTGATGTGTTGTGATGTGTTGTGATGTGTTGAGTTGTGATGTGTTGTGGTGTGATGTGTTGTGATGTGTTGAGTTGTGATGTGTTGTGTTGTGATGTGTTGCATTGTGATGTGTTGTGTTGCATTGTGATGTGTTGAGTTGTGATGTGTTGTGTTGTGTTGTGATGTGTTGTGATGTGTTGTGATGTGTTGCGTTTTGTTGTGATGTGTTGTGTTGCGTTGTGATGTGTTGCATTGTGATGTGTTGTGTTGTGATGTGTTGTGATGTGTTGCGTTTTGTTGTGATGTGTTGCGTTGTGATGTGTTGCGTTGTGTTGTGATGTGTTGCGTTGCGATGTTTTGTGATGTGTTGTGATGTGTTGTAATGTGATGTGTTGTGATGTGTTGCGTTGTGTTGTGATGTGTTGCGTTGTGTTGTGTTGCGTTGTGATGTGTTGCGTTGTGATGTTTTGTGATGTGTTGTAATGTGATGTGTTGTGATGTGATGTGTTAAAGCAGAGGGAGTGTGTTGAGACAGGATGGTGCAGGACGCTATCGTCCGCTGGTAATGTGACCTTGATGAATTGGAGCTGTCACTTTTGGTTTTCTGGTTAGTGTGTGCTCCTTTCTCCCTCTCTCTCCCCCTCCCTCTCTCTCTCTCTCTCTCTCTCTCTCTCTTTCTCTCTCTCTGTGAGTTTTTGTATGCATGAGTTTCTCCATGACTCGGATTTATTCATGCGGTAATTATGACAGGCGGGACTGTGGCGTTCGCTCGTCTGGGAGATCAGAGCAGGAAGAGCGAGTGCTTTACTGGAAGTCTGGAGTTCGGACACACACACACACACACACACACACACACACACGCGCGCGCACGCACACACACACACACACACACACACACACACACACACACACACACACACACACACAAAGGTCCTTTTTCATCTCGCTATTCACTATTATGGTTAGGGCTGTTACGCGTTCTGCTTCCCCAGGACGATTAAAATGGAACAGTCACACAACGGCGTCTTATCTTTAAAAAAACAACAAACAAAGCTGAAAAGAATGTAAAGTTTGAGGTCAAATAATGACAAGTAATCAGTTAGTCACAGATGCAACGTTGGCAGGAGGAATGCCACAAAAATCCCACAGAAATCATATAAAGGAACACATCAAATAAGTGCTGCGACATTTCTGAACATCATCGTGTCGAGTGTTTCATCCATGCCGTGTGTATTAGGTGTGTGCTGATAAAGTCATGAGGAATGAGTCGAGTTGTTTTTTTTGTATATAACCTGAGATAACTTCTTCTAGTCTTCAGTTTTGGCCAAATTTAAAGCATGCCATCAAATCAACTACGCTCATTACGAATTGTTTGTTTTTAAGTGTACGTCTAATACTAGATACTTAACTAACCCAATGCTAGATAGATTTTATGGCACTAGTACTTACATAAAAATAGAGAATAAAAACGTACCTAGCATCGACCCCTGAGATCATGATGAAAGGATTTGGATCGGTAATGAGCCAAAAACTTGGGAATTTCAGAATTCAGAATTGTTTCTCAAGCTCTGAATGAGACTCAGTCATAATTCTTCAGTTAATAGAATAGAAACAATTAGCGACTATTTTGACCAGAAATTGTTCAAATTTTCGCCTAGAACTTTGAGCTATATTTCAAACTCTTACACTACCGCACTTCATTCCTCAGCACCATTTGCATATTTAATAGCAAAAGTGTGCAAACTCTACGATTTAAGACGTACAATTAAAAATATGTAATCCCTAATGAGCACAGGTGAAGGTAAACATGAAGCTGTTTTTTTTTTTAAAGACAAAATCATGCAAAACCTTTAGCCTGGGATAGTGATATAATAATATAACATCAGCACACACCTAACTTGAAAAAGAAATTACAGTACAGTTTTGGTAGGAAGACAATTCCTTAAAATGTAAAGCATAAACAAAAATGTAACGCTGGTAGAAACAAACAGAACGTTCACGCATACACACACACACACACACACACACATACACACACACACAGAAACAAGCTTTCCCCGTCCGAGCACTAATCCGATCCCAGATCAGACGGAATCGGGTTGTTTTCAGAGACGATAAAGCTATAAACATATTTAAACATTTTCAGTACACAAAGTGCTGGATTAAGGAACAGTTCAACCAAAAATTGTAAGAAATTAAACACACAGTGTCTCTAAAATGGTGGCTGAATTACAGAAGCCAAAGACGCAAAAACAGATTACAAGTGCTGTAAATGGAGAACTGTGAACATTAACATTTGCCTGTGCTTCTGTTAAAATCTGATCTTTTCAGGGGCGATAAGAGGCGGATCATGAACGTGCCATCATAATAGAATTTTCTGAATGATTTTTGACATATCATCAACTTCAAGCACAAAAATGTAAAGTCTGTAAAATTTCCATACACCATCTGAATGTATCTGAAATGATACTGGGATTATAGTGGGAATATATACTGTGAATATCCCCAATGAATGGCAAATATTGTTCGAATAAACAAAAATAACGTAATATACTATGCAGATTTATCATTTTGCACATTTATTGCTCTGATTTACATATTTAAGTCTTTAACAGTGTAGACTAGGGTTGGGGTGAGGGTTAAGTTGCGTTTGGGGTCGGAATTAGGTTTAGGGTTAGGATTGGCGTTGGGATTGGGGTTTAAGGTTAGGGTTGGTGTCGGCATTAGGTTCAGGGGTGGGTTTGGAGGACCGATGTTGGGGTTTAGGGTTGAGATTGGACTTTAGGGTTAGTAGGATTAAGGTTTGGGATTTAAGGTTGGAATTAAAAGTGGGGCAGTTGGGATTGAGGTTAAAGGTAGCGCTGGGATTGGTTTTTGAGGTTTAAAGTTGGAATTGGTGAAAGGGGTAGGATTGGAGTTAGGGTTGGGATTGGGGTATTAACAATAGAAATATAATCGGCAGCTTGTGTGTGTGGCTGTTAACTGAAAAACAGCCAATAAAGCTAAAGAAAGTTTGCTATGTTTTAATTTTGGTCTAAAAGCAATAAGGGCTTTAAGTTTAGAGGTTTAATTTTAAGTATACACTGTAGGCCAAATTCAGCACAGTACTATAGTAAATTCCATATTTAAGTAAATTTAAGTGCATTGAACTAGTGATAACTTTCTGGAATATTTTCATGAGTATGATGTGAACATTTCAGTTGTATTTGTATCGGAAGAAAACATCTAGCTCATGGTGCTGTACGTTTCTGAATTGTTATAAAGTGTACTATTTTAATGTCGGTGGTTTAATTAAATAACGCTTTATAAATTTTACAATTTCATTCAAACTATTTTGTTCACAGGAAAATAAATATCTGAAATCGCGCTTAGCACAACATCACTGCATATAAAATGTCAGTATTTCAACTCACAATGGCAGAAACCACATTTTGTGACATTATTTTATACAGTAGATTGCGGCGTGGGATGTAGTCATGACTGTTTTGCTGTTGTTCTTTCACCCTGTTGCTCATTTTCAGAATATTTAACATGACTAGACAGAATTTTGTGTCGTGACCCTGACACTCCGGGTGGCAGCACTGTAGTTAACACAAGAACAACAGCACTGATTCGAATAAAGCTGAAAAATGTGGGAAGTGCTGTAACGTCCGAGAGCCCATGGAAAAAACAAGAAGGAGGAGGAGAAGGAGAAAGAGAGGATTGTTTTGGAAGAATGTGTCACTTTTCATGGCTCCCACACGCAAGCTTTCAGCGGCGACTCACTGAAGTGACAAAGCTGAAAAGATTTGGACAAAAATGGAATCTACACAATGTCCCTGTTTATCCCAGATGCAGCCGATTAGCCAAGACCTGTTTACTGTTTCAAGTTCTTTAGTTTTACACAGAAGCTAAAAGGCTACCGCCAAACATGGAAGCTAGATAATAATTTATACAGCTAGCATATAGCTAAGTAGTATTATCTGGAAGTGAGACAAAAATGTCTGGAATATAAACATTTACCTCAGATATTTTGGAAAAATGACCATGAAAAGATAATATTACAAAAATTATGCTAACTAGCATCACCAATGAGAACTGAAAATGTTCTAACAATCAGTAAAATTGGAGCTGTCAGAAATATCATGGAAAGATATATGATATGATATGATATGATATGATATCACTGTTTAAGTGGTTAAATTTGTAGGACAGCGTTTCTAGGCAGCTAGGAAACACCACAAGTACAGAAGCTAGCTAGTGACTGAGGCTAATCATCTAGCTAGATAGCATTTTACTGTTATTACACCTTAAATGCTATCTAGCTAGTGACTGAGGCTAATCATCTAGCTAGATAGCATTTAAGGTGTAATAACAGTAAAATGAAACGGTTGATTGATTCACTCACTGAAGATCATCATTTACCTCAGATGTGTTGATAAAATATGAAAGAAAGACTAAATAACTGATATTACAGGGTAACGTCACTTAGCATCAACGTTTTATGGGTGCGTCACGACTTTAGGTTGTGTGAACTCAGAGTTTTTCGCAACAGCTAGGCTCAAATCTAGAGGTTTAGCATTGGGCTAGTTAATCTTTTGCCAAGTAATATAATTTGTGCCATAATAAAATCAGTAAAAATGATATGTTGTGTTTAAATTGTGAGAGCTCAGCAACAATGCTAGAAGCTAGCTAGTGACTGAGGCTAATTGTTTATCTATCTAGCCACTGATGTTGTATTATACAGATAGTGTAAAGGTGTAACGGCAGCGAAAATGAGACAAACATGTCAGGGATAGGAACATTTTTCTCAGATGTGTCGAAAAATGACTAGAAAAAGTAAAAAATGTCAGTGTAATGTCTCTCAGCATCAAACGCTAACCAAAGGAGATGCTTTTTAGTTCCACACTGAGTAAAATGTAAACTCCTGTAGACTCCTTTCAGCTTTAGACACATCTTTTTTTTTAAAATGTCTGTCAAAAACCAACATCGACAATTCTGCACGAGACACCGACGTTAAGCTAGAACATCGTAGCTACGGCGCAAAAAAAAAAAAAAAACGCAGAAAGAAATAAACTTCAGGCAACAAACATGTCTTGGCTGATCGGCTGCAGCGGTGGTAATGGGAAACTTGTGTATCTTTCATCTCTCTGCCTTTAAAGACAGCTCTGTGGGAAGTAAAGGAAAAAAATTGTACACACAAACAATTTTCCAACCCTTAAGGCACTTACAGACACCAGACATGAAAAAAAAAACACAAAGATGAAAAACCCACAACAAATGGAAAAAAAAAATACTGAAAAGCTGTTTACAGAGGTCCAGAAGGAACATGGAATGCCAGTTTGTTTGGAGCAAGGCCCGAGCTGTAGCGATGGCAGATTTACACACACACACACACACACACACACACACACACACACACACACACACACACACACACACTCTGTCTCTCTCTCTTCTGTTTGTTGCTGTATTATTTGCCGGATCATGATCCTGTACGTCCTCCTCTGGAGAAAGCGTAATCCTGTTCCAAACAAGAGGTGACCTACATAAAGAATGAGGTGAAAATGGACTGAAACAGAATCAGGTCTCAGTGTGGTAGAAAAGGCTGATTGTCTGCATTGGCGTTAAGACGGTTATGCGAGCCGCTCCACGTTACACTATGATCTGTCTTTTTTCTTTAACAAGAGATTCTTATCTGAACTCCTCATCTGTCTGTGACTGCCAGAATCTGTGTACCTGAAAACCTGCTGAAAGAATTCAGAAGTCTTTTCCCAGAACTTCTCAGGCCGTATGGACATGCGAATAAGGCTTTGTCGTGGTCCTGTGCTGTGGAGGCCACACCCCCAACATAAGATGGCACCATCTGATTGGCTGTCAGTTGATATCCAGTTCTTTATCAAGTGCTCCATTGTACTTGCTACCTGCTGTCCAGTAGAGTTTGTATGACTGTGTGTGTGTGTGTGTGTGTGTGTGTGTGTGTGTGTGTGTGTGTGTGTGTGTGTGTGTGTGTGTGTGTGTGTGTGTGTGTGTGTCTATGGTTAATTGCCCACCAGAGGGCTGAGGTCACCATGATGGTTTTTGAGCTTCTTTTTAAAGAGCGAGATGGTGGAAGGTCTGTAGAAGATAATCCATGGCTCTGAGGTGGTGCTCTGAGAGCAAGAGTCTGAACTGCTCACCGTGGGAATGGTGGGAGATCTGAGAGAGAGAGAGAGAGAGAGAGAGAGAGAGAGAGAGAGAGAGAGAGAGAGAGAGAGAGAGAGAGAGAGAGAAATTGTTTTTGAGCTTTTAGAAAATGGAGATAGATAACATCTCACTAACACACATTCAGATAGATAGATAGATAGATAGATAGATAGATAGATAGATAGATAGATAGATAGATAGATAGATAGATAGATAGATAGAAGGCATAAAATCTCACTAACACACATTCAGGTGTTACGACAGAGGAAAGTGTTCAGTACTTACTTTACTGTAACATGAAGAACTAGCTTTGCCACCATGGCTATCAAAGTTAGCGTTAGCAAGGCAGCCAGCGCATAAATGGTCCACACTGTAAACAGTAATCAACAATGAGTATTAACAACTAATACAACTTCATTATTCCACCAAAACACATGTAGTAACACAGGACTAAACTGAAAAATAATAATAAATAAATAAATAAATAATAATAATAACTATATATTGTTTGTTTGTTTTAAGGCATACCTTTGCTAATAAACATTTAGACATAATAAGCCCAAAAACCACAATATTTCAGAAATGTATTATTAAACTGCATGTTCATGTCACAACATGCTGTGATACTGACATGTCATTGTGAAACGTTGACAGAGTATAAAGGTGTACATACTGGTGCTATGAGCAGCAGTCCGGCCCCGGCCGAGCCACTGACCCGGCATTTCGTTTTCTGACTTTTTGGGACTGGATGTGATCAGATAGAGAATCTGAGAAGATTTGTCATCCTTGCTGATGTTTGATCTCTCTGTGATGCTGCCGGCACGTGGATCTATGGTACTGGCGGTTTGTTCGTCATTGTTGTCATCACCGGTAACGACATCTTCAGCAGATCTGCCGCTCTGTGCTCTGTAAGCTGGAGCGAAGAGGATGGCGACATTAACAACAATCATTCATTCATTCATTTCACTCTTTATTCCATTAGTGAGTCTTCGGACTTAAACACGAAAAGCGCTCGTGGTGGAACAAAATTTATAATACGCTTTTAATTAATTTCTTCATCACCAAATGTAACATAACTAATTTCGAACATCTGTTGGATGAGAGTGATTCTTTCTGGCATATTGTATTAGTGTATTACTGCTAGTGACCCCAAAGACCTTTTTTCAATAGCTTTAATCACAAGTAACTCACTAGTAAATTTATTTGTCTAAATCCTGAACCCTGTTAATAAAAGAGGAGATCCAAAGTCCATGATCCTTACACCAATACAACATTTAACTGACTGTATATTTACAATCACACCCCCAGTGTCACCCATATGAGGATGGGTTCCCCCTTGAGTCCGGTTCCTCTCAAGGTTTCTTCCTTTACCGATTTAAGGGAGTTTTTCCTTGCCACTGCTGCCTGAGTCACCTCAGACTTGCTCATTGGGGAATAAATACATACAGATTGTGAAATATTTATATCTAATAATAATCTAGAATTTTTTAATCTGTCAATTCTTTTACTTTTATTATTCGTTATTTCCTTTATCGTTAATTATGTTTACCTTCTGCTCTATGTTTATGTTCTGTAAAGCTGCTTGAGACAATGTCTATTGTAAAAAGCGCTATACAAATAAACTTGAATTGAATTGAATTGAAAAGAACCTACAGAAATACTTAAGCATTCCATACATCTGTCCAAAGCCTTAACCATGGGAACGACCTTAACCGACCTTAACCAACACTGCCTAAATAACTGGCTTAATAACCATAATGTCAAATTAAACCCACACCCAGAGACTATAATGAAAATAAAACAGCTTCTTTTACTTATTATATTTATCCTCATTTCAGACGCACTCCATCCTTCCGGCTTGACAGACCCCACCCGCACGTGCAGTATTTGAACACGAGCTCGACTATACGGGGTATTGAAATGGATCGCTGCCCGAGGCAGAAGTGAAAAAGTACTGTGGGTTTGTGGACTCGGCGAAGAACCAATTTATTTCTCTGACCTTTTCATCCGCGCTAAACGTTTCCCGCTATTTCATGTTTCCTACTTTCTTTCCTTCCCCTCCATCAGTGGTGCAAATAAATCATAAGAACACAGAAATATTGCACTATGGCTGTTTGTTTTGGCTCAGCTCGGCCGGCAGAGGCACGGCGTACTGGCTTCGTTTCTGAACATCACCAAAGCTAATAAACACAGTGTGCTTTGAGCCAGTGACTCAGAACACAAAGGATTACGAAGGGATTCGTTTAACGATTCAGTTTTATCAACGTAATAATCTCTAGTTATTTGGTTAAATATACAGTAACTTTTAAAAACACTGATCAGTGTGGACAGGTGAGAGCTAAGATGCAAAAAAACAGTTTAATATACAGATTCATTCCACACCTATGGTAAGAACTTGTTTCTGATTGGGTGACAGAAATCCATTATTTATTTATTTATTTGTTTATTAGTTTGTTTGTTTTAATTATTGGTTCAGCACTAAACAAATACATGGAGTAAATAAACAAATTGTGAAATTAACACCTATGGTAAGAACCTGTTTCTGATTGGGTGACAGAAACCCATTATCTATCTATCTATCAATCTATCTATCTATCTATCTATCTATCTATCTATCTATCTATCTATCTATCTATCTATCTATCTATCTATCTATCTATTTTAATTATTGGTTCAGCACTAAACAAATACATTGAGTAAATAAACAAATTGCGAAATTAATTCTACGGAAATAAATGACTCCTAAGATAGATAATTACAAAGCAAGACGACGCTGTCAGGATGTTACCGTAGCAACAACTGTATAACTAGCAGAAAAAAAATGAACTGCTTCACATCGCGGGACATTGTGAGACTGCTTGCTTGCAGCAATGGCAGCGAGCGACCCGGAAAAAACAAAAAACAAACAAAGCCGAGGGTGCCGATACTTCAATTTGTAGCAAAAGAGAATCGGGGACTGTAACGTTTGTCATTCGTGCAACAAATATGTGGCTAGCAAGGTTTCTAGGTTCATTTCCTGGTATCGTGACACTCTGTGGGTCTTTATCTTATGTAAGGTTTTGTATTTTTCCTCACCTCAAAACAAACTTTTCAAGCTCATTATTCTAAATCGAAAATGCAATCATGGCACGGTCGTTCTAGATCTATCGAAAGCAAACCTTTTATTAAGGCTGTCGTGGATCCGATGCAGAAGCCTGATAAAGCCTCAACAAAGCCAGATTAAATATTGATAAACTGCAACTCGTCCAATATCTGAGATGGAGAGAGCTCCTGAAATGGCCCAATGTGCCATTCAAATATTTAATACTCAAGACTCCAGGTTTAAAAAAAAAAAAAAAACAGAACAAAACACTTTTGTTGGTGGAACTTTTTGCCCTGCCATGTTTGCCCCAGGTCTCTCGGGGTCTGATTTGTTCCTGATGTTATGTAAATGTGGAGTAAAGGCAGAAAACCAAACCAAACTGCACTTGCAAATATGCGAATATGCAAATATGGCTCTTAACTGAGCGTCATAGAGATGAAACTAGGCCTCTGTTTATTTAGCTATTGAACCACAATGGAATCTTTCCATCCATCCATCCATTTTTCCATCCATCCATCCATGACTCGGAGTTATATAAACCACATTCCGGTGTGCAGTCTGTAGTGCAAACATCAATTTTGTCCATAATCCAAAACCTGCATCCATTTGTTCATGCATGAGGGATGTATTCCATCATCCATCTATCCATCATCTAGTCATACATCCATTTATCCTTAGTCTATCCATACACAATTTTTCCATCCAGCCATCAATCCATAGCAGGTGTAGCAACATTTCACGATGTCGCTGTCCTACGGCCGAACTGTAGGACAATGTTGTTTATTTTCATTTTCACTCTATCTTTCCATCCTTCTACCAAACATCTCATAATTCCTCTACCTATCTATCATCGCTTTCATCCATAAATCTGCGCCATCAATCCATCCATCAATCCATCCATCCATCCACCCATTCTTCCTTCCATCTTTACATCTATCCACTTATCCACCCATTTATCCAACCACAGATACATTCCTTTTATCCATCTATCTATCTATCTATCTATCTATCTATCTATCTATCTATCTATCTATCTATCTATCTATCTATCTATCTATCTATCTATCTATCTATCTATCCATCCATCCATCCACACATACATCCATCTATCCACCAAACCACAAATCTATCTTATCCATCCATCCATCCATCCATCCATCCATCCATCCATCCATTCACCCAAACACCAATCCCATCCCCCCATTCAGCCATTTAAAAATGACTGTAATCCTTTTTTCTGGTAAACAATTGATCATATTATAATTCGTTATAAATAAAAAAACATTATATAATCAGAGCATTTCTACACACATGTACCTTGATAGATCATGGAGAACCCATGGGCCTGGTTCGTCCTGTCTGAGTAAAAGTATAAGATAACAAAGTCTGCGCTGATGTTAACGATTTCCCGCGGTGGGTTTCGCCCATCGAACCTAGCCAACACCTGATTGGTGTATCCGTCCAGCAGCTCGACCATATCCGCCTGGTCCATGATGTTAAAGAAAGTGAAGTTAAACAGGATGACCGACGCTCCTGGGACCTGGAGAAGCAGAGAATATGCAGAAAACAGTGATGAGAAAGAAAAGAAAATCATGTTAAAGGATGGATCATAAGTCAAGAGTGTTGGATTTACCTGGACGGTCCAGTAACAGACACGGCCGGGTGCGTATTTATCTGGGAAGTCCGGTGAGTAGATTACGGCTGATTCAGTTGTGTAATTTCCACCACATGCTCCAACTTTGGCTAAAAAAAACAAAGATACAATGTTACATGCTATGCTAACGCTAAAGTTAAATAGTCTGCTGTCCGTTTTTCCCCTACAGCGTCACGAAGTCAGGACACGACAGAAGCTTTTCCATCATGACAGATCTAGCTAGCTAATTTGGTCGTAACATGTAATTAGCTACTATGCTAGTGCGGTATGGCACATTATTCATCATGTGACATCACATTCGAAATATCTGTAATACTTTTGGACCAACTGGAATGTTTATATTGCTCTGGTGTATATTCTCATCGTTTCATGTGTCTCGTATATCTAATTCGGATCCCGGTCTGATCTCAGGCAAGCTCGTAGTCGAACCCGCTAACGTCCGGGCGATCGGAGAGAAATCCCAACACTGTGACGTACAGTAACGACGGCTGAACCGTTTATTCAAGAACATCTAGAAGATCACCTCTAAACCACGACAATGTGATATACACCTTTATCCTCATGACTTCATGAAACGTCGCTCCTCCAAAATCCGACATGGCCGACACGACAGCTGCGGCATGTCTCAAGTTTCTACACTTTCTGAAAAAAATCTAATCAAGAATAAGAATAAAAAAATAAATAAAAATAAATAGCTTTTGATTAAACATTCACATATAAAATGTCGCGGCTGTTTTTAAGTTTTTACTTCTCCGATGTTGGAAAAAATGGAATTTATTTATTTATTTATTTATTTATTTATATTTATATTTATTTTTTGTGTTGTGTCCACGTCGATGTTTGAACGTCTTTATCATGTCTCACTCCACAGTGGTGTTAAAATAAAGCTCATATGAAAGTAGATGCTTACAATTTGTAGTGTTTTATAAGGGTTTCTGTTTTTCGTCAGAATGCTAGAGGTTAGATTTTCCTAGAAAAGTTATATTCATAAAAAAAAGGTCATTTTTTAACACAAAAATGTTTGTTTCTTCAAAGTAAATAGTGATAAACTCATTTCTGTCACCCAAAGTGTTTGTTTATAAGCAGCTAAATATATAATATATTCGGTATAAGGTTCTTGAGAGACAGAAAAACACACCGTCTCACACTGAAAGCCTCTGACCGTGACTCTGACTCACGCTGACTCGTTTTAGATCGGACTCACAGCATCATTCAGTTATTCATACCGATTCTAAAAATGTTTGGAAAATTGATTTCCGTTCTGGTTGCAGAACGGAACAGCAGCGCTGTGGTAAAAAAATAAATAAATAAATAAATAAATAAATAAACGACCCGACTGATTAAACTCACTGTCGAAGACGATGACGTGTCCGTCTCCTCCGCATGGCTGCTGTTGGTCCCCGAAGCACCCGTGACTGCACTCCAAACTTGGGGCGTCACCATGGAGATGATAGTCGAGCTCGTTGCCGCAGAAGCATGCGTAGCCCGCCTCCATTCCCGCAAGCTGGGAAAAACACGGCGACCATGACATCACACTATGAGCAACAAATATAATAATGGCTTTGTGTTACTCAGCTACTGGTAAGACTGCTGGGGGAAAAAAAACCCAGAGTGCTTTACCAATGTGAAGATGTTTTATTCTATCAGTTATCAGACTGTGATATTTCTACATAAAGATTGATAACTGACTAAAATGTAAGATTTGTGCAGAAAGTGATGAAAAAGTGCAAGATAAAATGAACACACGAGCCACAATAAAACACTTTGTGTCATGTTGTTATGAGAAAACAATCAACGACATGGAGGTTACTGCTCTCTCTCTCTCTCTCTCTCTCTCTCTCTCTCTCTCTCTCTCTCTCTCTCTCTATTTAAATAAAAAAATTAGAAAAATCAACAATCTCCGCAGGGGGGTCACGGTGGCTTAGTGGTTAGCACGTTCGCCTCACACCTCCAGAGTTGGGGGTTCGATTCCCGCCTCCGCCTTGTGTGTGTGGAGTTTGCATGTTCTCCCCGTGCCTCGGGGGTTTCCTCCGGGTACTCCGGTTTCCTCCCTCGGTCCAAAGACATGCATGGTAGGTTGATTGGCATCTCTGGAAAATTGTCCGTAGTGTGTGAGTGTGTGAGTGAATGAGAGTGTGTGTGTGCGATGGGTTGGCACTCCGTCCAGGGTGTATCCTGCCTCGATGCCCGATGACGCCTGAGATAGGCACATGCTCCCCGTGACCCGAGAAGTTCGGATAAGCGGTAGAAAATGAATGAATGAACAATCTCCGCTCTCCTGAAGACTTTCCTGTTTCGGAAAACTTTACAGCTTTACCCTCAGACTGTTCAACTGATCCTGACACTGGAGACTCCTTCCGTAAATGTTAAATAAATAAACGTCTCCTTTTGTTACACGTTTATTTAATCCAGTTATGTGGAACCTCCAGCGAGATGTGAATGAGATGTTGCTATACAAACAATCATTTGTGTTTATAAAAGTGCTTTAATATAAGCCCATGGTTTATGTTGTGTTACTGTGCGAGCAGCTCATGTTATAAATGAAACTAAACGAATCCAAGAACTGCTAGCGTGGAGGCGTCCCGATCTACGGCAAGCTCCGTCTGCAGGCAACGTTTGGAAGTATACAATTATACAGTATTGTGAAGTTTGGGTGTAAACAGGGTCATATTTCTTCTTCATGTAAACTGCACTTGTTTGTGACTCTCTGGCCCACAACTCACACCAGACCCTAGAAAGGTCTGGTTTCCCATGATGCACTGCTCACCTTGTATCTCTGGTTGCGACAAAGGCTGATGCAGCTCTGCACTGTGAGCTTCTGAGACGTCTGGTAGCTCTTAGAAAGAGGAGGAGGATCACCGTTATCCTTAAAACATCCGAGAATCCCTGGCACTGAGAGAGAGGAGAGAGAGAGAGAGAGAGAGAGAGAGAGAGAGAGAGAGAGAGAGGGGATTAGTTAATTTGACAACGTGAAATATTTCCCAATCAGAAGACATGGACCTTTGATGGATTCATAAACTGCGGTTACTTAAGCAGTTAGACCAACAAGGTAACTTAACGCTCTGCTGCTTCTCATAAGAGAAGAGAGAGTGAGAGTGAGAGAGAGAGAGAGAGAGAGAGAGAGAGAGAGAGAGAGAGAGAGAGAGAATAATCATAAATAACAACATCAAATGTTGGCGCCCTTGGTGAGACGCTTGGCAAAAACAGAGCAGCGTGTCTGTCTTCACCAACACCACGCGCGCTAACAACATAACCTAATTACAGACAGAAAGTCTACTAGAGAAAGGGTGTGTGTGTGTGTGTATGTGTGTGTTTGTGTGTGTGTGTGTAGGAGTCTGGGCGATTCTTGTTTCTAAAACAAATTCACACTATACCCCACCCACCAGCTTGGGGCAAAACACACACATACACACACACACACACACACACACACACACACACACACACACACACACACACACACACACACACACACACACACACACACAGAAAGATATTGACAGAGTAGAATATGACAAATTGTATAATATTATGTGTGCGAGTGTGTTTTCCACAGTGTTCAGAACCAATGTTCAGACAAAACAATAAAAAGTTATTAATACATAATTCTCACTTAATGAAATCACACACATTCATTCATTCATTCACTCACTGACTGACTCACTCAGTGATGTAATAATTCAGTAAACTACTGACCAATTTATTCACTGCCTGACTCAATGATTCACTCACCGACACACTGAATCAATTAATCACTCACTAGCTGACTCGCTGTCTGATTCACAACTTATTTCACACTTATTTACTCACTGACTGAACCACCGATTCATCACTCACTGACACGACGTGACTCATTCACTCTGACAACTGACTCACTGATTATTTTAATTTAGTCACCATCTCGCTGACTGACTCACTGATTTATTCACTCACTAACCGATTCACTGACTCACACTCACTGATTCATGCGCAACTGAATATTTTGTTCATTGTTCAATTGCTGATTCTCTGATTCACTCGCTGTTTGTGTCACTGGTTCCATCACTCATTTAGACTCACTGATTCACTCCCTCCCTCATCGATTCATTCATTTGATTCATTCATTTACTCAATGAATCACTCACTCACTAACTCTTCTGACTAAACTAAAACTAACCTACTTCTGTATTCACTTTTCTTACACACACACACACACACACACACACACACACACACACACACACACACACACACACACACACACACACACACAGACACACGCACGTCTTCACTCCTTTCACTTCTTCTCGTTGTCACTCCATCCTTCACTTCCACACTTACTTCTTCATGCCATCGTTCACTTTCACACTTACCGTCGTTTTTCGATCTTTCCATCGCTTACGCTCTAATTCCCTCAGACGTGTCGATAATCCCTCCTTTGTTTCATCGTTCACTCGCTCCTTCACTCAGCCCTTACTTACTCACTCCATCCTTCACATTTCTCCTCTTTCTCTAACGTTCTTCTCTGTAATTAACCTATACCAGAAAGTATGTCGTCTTTCATTAAATCCGTTTTTGTTGTTTTATTTCAGGCCTCTTTTCCCCCATGCACACTTTTTTAACCAGCACCAGTTTACATGTGTTTCGCTTTTTTAAAGTTACGACAGCTGGCGGCGCTTCACACAGGCATTAATTAGTTCTTTCTGAGAAGGATTACCGCAATATAAAACGCCATGAAAATATGAATCGGCTGTAATTCTGTCCAGAAGAGCTCAGAAGTGGGGACTTCGGGTTGGAGTGGTTCGTTCTGACCGGATCCGTATTTTTTTATTCCTGTGCTAGGGGGTTAGCCGTTTAAGATTTATAACGGATATGACACTGAAATGTGAACCAGAGAGAGATGTTTTGTGAATTAAAAGGATGTTGAAATAAATCTTGAGTCGGGGGAACACCGAGTTCTGAGAAGAAAAATGTCACAGATACAGTATTCTTACTGAACACATCTGATCCTAAACTCACTTCGTGTGTGTGTGTGTGTGTGTGTGTGTGTGTGTGTGTGTGTGTGTGTGTGTGTGTGTGTGTGTGTGTGTGTTCTGGCTGGGAGAAAGCCACAAGCATGCGCTGTGTGAGTGACTGAGGCCGTGTCGCGACATGATTGAGTTTGCAGAGATGAATGGCTTCACCTCGGGGAGCAACACGACTCCTTAATTAAAGGCTGAGGAAGGTATGCGAAACCCAAACGGAATAATTAAAAGGGCATTTGGCGCTCGGACTAGGAACAACAGAACAACAGAGGAGAGAAAAGAGAGACAGATTCGGCTTTACGGAGGAGAGGATTATGAGTTACGGCTGTCTTTTGAGGAGAGGACGAACTTCGCTTTCAAGTGCCGAGTCTGACCGCAGGAACACGGCCGCTGTTCCACAGCTGGCAATAAAAACGGATTTTCTTTATATGGGAATTTACATCCTTTCTTTATATCTACATTTACATACCCTTTTTTTCTTATCCAAAGTGATTCCATGCCAGTTTACATCCTTGCTCTGTATTTTTTTAATAAATAAAGAGATGAATAAATAAATCAAAGTTCCTATTGGCTCATGCTTTAAACTTTACTGATATACTGTACCTGGGAATTGTCCTTGTCCTGACATCCAGTTGACATTCAAGCCCCAGGATTTGGTTATGGAGACGTATGATATATAATATATAAATATGCAATAGTTAAAAATAAATAAATAAATAAATAAACATTTCTCTGTCTGTGTTAAGGCTGAACTGCTGGAGTTGCTTATTCACCGACTCTCACACTGACTCAATAATTCAATAACATACTGACCGACTTTTTCACTGTCTGACTCGGTGATTCACTGAATGAACACTCACTGTCTGACTCGGTGATTCACTGAATGGACACTCACTGTCTGACTCGGTGATTCACTGAATGGACACTCACTGTCTGACTCGGTGATTCACTGAATGGACACTCACTGTCTGACTCGGTGATTCACTGAATGGACACTCACTGTCTGACTCGGTGATTCACTGAATGAACACTCACTGTCTGACTCGGTGATTCACTGAATGAACACTCACTGTCTGACTCGGTGATTCACTGAATGGACACTCACTGTCTGACTCGGTGATTCACATACATTATGTCTTACACACAACATTATGATTCACTCACAACATACAGTACTTACTTACAGTAAGTAAGAGTTTGAGTTCAGAGTTTGATGGTGAATATTGGAGATTGATGGTGAATGATGGTGTATGATGGTGAATATTGGAGATTGATGGTGAATGATGGTGTATGATGGTGAATATTGGAGATTGATGGTGAATATTGGAGTTTGATGGCGTTTGATGTTAAATGATGGAGATTGATGGAGATTCATGCTGAATATTGGAGATTGATGGTGAATGATGGTGTATGATGGTGAATATTGTAGATTGATGGTGAATATTGGAGATTGATGGTGAATATTGGAGATTGATGGTGAATGATGGTGTATGATGGTGAATGTTGGAGTTTGATGGTGGATATTGGAGATTGATGGTGAATATTGGAGTTTGATGGCGTTTGATGTTAAATGATGGAGATTGATGAAGATTCATGCTGAAGATTGGAGATTGATGGTGAATGATGGTGTATGATGGTGAATATTGGAGATTGATGGTGAATATTGGAGTTTGATGGTGAATGTTGGAGATTAATGGTGAATATTGGAGATTGATGGTGAATGTTGGAGTTTGATGGTGAATATCGGAGATTGATGGTGAATGATGGTGTATGATGGTGAATATTGGAGATTGATGGTGAATATTGGAGATTGATGGTGAATGATGGTGTATGATGGTGAATGTTGGAGTTTGATGGTGAATATTGGAGATTGATGGTGAATATTGGAGTTTGATGGCGTTTGATGTTAAATGATGGAGATTGATGGAGATTCATGCTGAATATTGGAGATTGATGGTGAATGATGGTGTATGATGGTGAATATTGGAGATTGATGGTGAATGTTGGAGTTTGATGGTGAATATCGGAGATTGATGGTGAATGATGGTGTATGATGGTGAATATTGGAGATTGATGGTGAATATTGGAGATTGATGGTGAATGATGGTGTATGATGGTGAATGTTGGAGTTTGATGGTGAATATTGGAGATTGATGGTGAATATTGGAGTTTGATGGCGTTTGATGTTAAATGATGGAGATTGATGGAGATTCATGCTGAATATTGGAGATTGATGGTGAATGATGGTGTATGATGGTGAATATTGGAGATTGATGGTGAATATTGGAGTTTGATGGTGAATGTTGGAGATTAATGGTGAATATTGGAGATTGATGGTGAATGTTGGAGTTTGATGGTGAATATCGGAGATTGATGGTGAATGATGGTGTATGATGGTGAATATTGGAGATTGATGGTGAATGTTGGAGTTTGATGGTGAATATCGGAGATTGATGGTGAATGATGGTGTATGATGGTGAATGTTGGAGTTTGATGGTGAATATTGGAGATTGATGGTGAATATTGGAGTTTGATGGCGTTTGATGTTAAATGATGGAGATTGATGGAGATTCATGCTGAATATTGGAGATTGATGGTGAATGATGGTGTATGATGGTGAATATTGGAGATTGATGGTGAATATTGGAGTTTGATGGTGAATGTTGGAGATTAATGGTGAATATTGGAGATTGATGGTGAATATTGGAGTTTGATGGTGAATGTTGGAGATTAATGGTGAATATTGGAGATTGATGGTGAATGTTGGAGTTTGATGGTGAATATCGGAGATTGATGGTGAATGATGGTGTATGATGGTGAATATTGGAGATTGATGGTGAATGTTGGAGTTTGATGGTGAATATCGGAGATTGATGGTGAATGATGGTGTATGATGGTGAATGTTGGAGTTTGATGGTGAATGTTGTAGATTGATGGTGAATATCGGAGATTGATGGTGAATGATGGTGTATGATGGTGAATATTGGAGATTGATGGTGAATATTGGAGTTTGATGGTGAATGATGGTGTATGATGGTGAATGTTGGAGTTTGATGGTGAATGTTGTAGATTGATGGTGAATATTGGAGATTGATGGTGATTGATGGTGTATGATGGTGAATGTTGGAGTTTGATGGTGAAAGTTGTAGATTGATGGTGAATGATGGTGTATGATGGAGATTGATGGTGAATGATGGGGTTTGATGGTGAAGGATGGAGTTTGATAGAGATTGATGGAGATTGATGGTAATTGATGAGGTTTTATGGTGAATGATGGTAATTGATGGAGATTGACAGTGAATTATATCGTTTAATGTCAAATGATGGAGATTGAAGGATATTGATGGAGTTTGATGGTAAATGCTGGGGTTTGAAGGTGAATGATGGATAATGTTGGAGATTGATGGTGACTGATGGTGAATGTTAGTGTTTTGTGGTGAATGTTGGTGGATGTGGACCTTAGAATGACTTCACCAAGTTGTTTTATACCTTTCTCCAGCCGTATTAATAAAAGTAGTGTTTCAGTATGTGCTGTGTAAAAGAATGTTAAATCAGCCTGACAGTTACACATGTGTCTGTAACGCCAGCGTTCTGCCTCTGTTTACCATCTGAGGCGCTACATTACAGCCCAATGAGTGTCGCTGCCTCCTGTGGCTGCCTGCCCAAATACCTCTCACTGAATATAACGAGGAAGAGAGAGACAGAGAGAGAGCGAGAGAGAGAGAGAGCGAGAGAGAGGATGTATAGGGAAAGGGTGTGTATTTGTTTGCAGGAAGAGAACGGGTGAATGTGTGAGTTTGAGAAAGACTTGGGGTGTGTATTTTTTTGAGAATGAACGTTTATGTTTGTACGTGTGGGCGTGTGTGTACTCGAGGGAACCAGAGAGAGCCTGTGTTTGTCTGAAAGTCTTTATGTGTCAGTTTGGGTTCTATAGCGAGAGTGTGTGTGTTTGTGTGTATGAATGAGACGGTAATCTTTCTGTTGTCTGGCTGCTGTTTACTTCACCTGAAAAAGCCTCTCGTAGCCTGTTCGAGCTGCCAGAAATTGCCCCAAGGTTTCTGTGAGCGAGAGTGTATGTACTGTATGTGAGTATATGTGAGTATATGTGTGTGTGTGTGTGTGTGTGTGTGTGTGTGTGTGTGTGTGTGTGTGTGTGTGTGTGTGTGTGTGTATGTGATCGTGTATGTGTGTGATATGTGTAAGACCTTAACACAAACAGCATAAGAACGAGTTAAAAAAAATGTAATACGTTCATAAAGAATTATGAATCGATTACCGTGGATTATAAATGATTATAATACAAAGAAGGACAAACAACTGAATGATTTCATGTGTAAATTGATGCGTAAATAATTGAACAGATTAGCAAGGTGACTTGCCCTGAACTCGTTTGCACCGTTTCTACTAAAATGAGTTCTGAAGGCGTTGATTGCTTTTCAGCTCACAGGTTAATATTAATGCACTTGTTTTAATAAATTACGCTTTCTATTCTAACAACAACGAATTTCTACGGAGAAGTTGGTTTGAATAAATGGATCAAAATAAAAATAAGTGTGTAATTGGTGTAACTGGTAGGGAGATGTTTTCTGTTAGCTCAGTTCACGTTTATAGAAAGGAGTCTCCAGTGTCAGTGCTTTGCGATAATCAGAGACAAAGATGAAAATGTAAGGTTTGTAGCATAAGAAACGATAAAGTGACAGAGGAATAACTATTTATAGATGCTATAATGTAAGGAAAAAGTTGTTTAATCGGCTATAAAGGTAATAAAGTTATTATTATAAATGAGTAAGAAATTCATTCATTCATTCATTCATTTTCTACCGCTTTATCCGAACTTCTCGGGTCACGGGGAGCCTGTGCCTATCTCAGGCGTCATCGGGCATCGAGGCAGGATACACCCTGGACGGAGTGCCAACCCATCACAGGGCACACACACACTCTCATTCACTCACACACTCACACACTACGGACAATTTTCCAGAGATGCCAATCAGCCTACCATGCATGGCTTTGGACCGGGGGAGGAAACCGGAGTACCCGGAGGAAACCCCCGAGGCACGGGGAGAACATGCAAACTCCATACACACAAGGCGGAGGAGGGAATCGAACCTCCAACCCTGGAGGTGTGAGGCGAACGTGCTAACCGCTAAGCCACCGTGTCCCTCTGAGTAAGAAATGTGTCATTTAATTAATAACACATTTTTAAAAATCTATGTTGCTGTGGTAAACACCTTCCTCTGATAACAGTGATCCTGCTTCAAGACGTCATTGATTAGTTTCTGGTCACAGAACCCTATTAGTTTTTTTTTTTTTTTAATCTAGACGATTCCTAAGACAGGACAGTTAATAATAAAGAATGCTAACGTTAGCTAAGCTGATTAAACAATGCACAAAAAAAAAATAAAGAAAGAAAGTAAATCCATCGGTGCTTCCCTTTATCAGAAACATAAACAGCTTCGGGTCAGCACGCGCGAACACATGCGGCGTCTCTGACACTCGACTGCTGTCCTTTTTTTGTGGTTGTTGCTGAGTTTATTTAATAGACTCACACTCGCCTCAAGCAGACAGGTCCAGCAAATTAGTTGGTTTTATCACTTGTGTTATATGGAGCCATCTGAGATCCATCTTGTCATACGTTGTCTAAAACAGGGAGTGTGTGGACGTGATACGGGCGATGCCCGAGGGCAGGGGGGTGTGCAGTCAAAACTGGGACAAACACGCGCATTAACGGAAACCAGACAAAACTCAGTCATGCCTATAGCACAATGGGTGACTGCAGGGAGACAATACATGGCCCAAATGTGCAGCGCGCGGCCGAATCTATTAACGTGTGCTCGAGAAAGACTGCATGTTCACACTATACAGACTTAAACATGTCCAAATGGCATTAGAACTTTTGCTTCTTCTTGTCTGAATTCTACAATTAGCATCGATTAGATAAAGAGAGGATTTGCTAAAAAGGTGAGGAAATGATTACAAAAATTACAGCAAAAATTATGTTAAGATTTAAAAAAAAAAAACTTTCTGAAATGATAAATTGTGTTATATCGGTTTACCAGTAGCTGATAAAAGTTATTCAAATTTAAAATTTCATTAATTATCTTTTTTTTTTATTATATTCTATTATTTTTTTAGTGTTAAATAAAAAATAATTGAATTTTGCTAGCAAGATGTCATAGTTGTGTATGTGTGTGTGTGTGTGTGTGTGTGTGTGTCTGTGTGTGTGTGTGTGTGTGTGTGTGTGTCGTGTGTCTGTGTGTGTGTGTCTGTGTGTGTCTGTGTCTGTGTCTGTGTGTGTGTGTGTGTGTGTGTGTGTGTGTCTGTGTGTGTGTGTGTGTCGTGTGTCTGTGTGTGTGTGTGTGTGTGTGTGTGTGTCTGTGTGTGTGTGTCTGTGTGTGTGTGTATGTGTGTGTGTGTGTGTCTGTGTGTGTGTGTGTGTGTGTGTGTGTGTGTGTGTGTGTGTGTGTGTAT
>NC_062526.1:2776328-2828828 GCF_022655615.1 Tachysurus fulvidraco
GGAAAATTGTCCGTAGTGTGTGTGTGTGTGTGTGTGTGTGTGTGTGTGTGTGTGAGTGAATGAGAGTGTGTGTGTGCCTTGCGATGGGTTGGCACTCCGTCCAGGGTGTATCCTGCCTCGATGCCCGATGACGCCTGAGATAGGCACAGGCTCCCCGTGACCCGAGAAGTTCGGATAAGCGGTAGAGAATGAATGAATGAATGTAAAACTGCTGTTAGAATAAAAGGGTTTTGAGGTATTATATGTTTTTGGAAATCTTGCTGTTTTTGTTTCTCCTCCTAAAAGTTTCATTTCTGTTTAAGATAAAATGATGACGTAGTTATAGGAGCGAGTATATTAAATTTTGGGGAGTTTGCATGTTCTCTACACACCGAACAAGGACCATTGATAAACGCCGTCATATAAACCTTTATTGCTGGTTTATTTATCGATCTATTTATTTACGATCTGTAGCTCTCCTCTGAATTTTCCTCTGAACTGAAACTCGGTCTGTCGCTTTGCAGCGGCGTTCGCTTTCCGCCCGGATATTTGCATAAAAACAAATCGAAATAGCTCGATAGGATGAGTGTGGCTAAAAAAAATAAATAAATAAAAATCGACAAACAAAAACGACGGGTGAAACGTGATCTTGTTCGCGAACAGGACATTTCCATGTACAGTGAAGTGCTTTAGCATGAGATCGAAACAAAGGTTTGAAAAAAAAAAAGAAACAATTGGAAAAAATTTAATAAAAAAAAAAATTAAATCATATAAATACTGAAATAATTATTCACAAGTAAATAATTTGCTGTATTTGTGATCTTTTTATTTCGTATTATTCTCTTTTTAATTCAGTGGGTTTTTATTTATTTATTTATTTGTTTGTTTGTTTGTTTGTTTGTTTGCTCAGATGGCACTGATTCACTTTACTGATTCAGCTTACACGTTGGAAGTGTGTGATTTTGTATGAAGTCTGTGATTTTCTAGGTAGATATCACTACACAACAAACAAACAAACAAACAAACAAACAAACAAACAAATAAATAAATAAATAAAGGTGTATCCTGTTTATCTCCTCTATCTGCAGTCTGGATTGTCAGACTCTAACCTGCATCCTTTCTTATTTATCATGAGCGGTGTGTGTTTGTGTGTGTTTGTATATGTATGTGTGTGTGTGTGTGTGTGTGTGTGTGTGTGTGTGTGTGTGTGTGTGTGTGTGTGTGTGTGTGTGTGTGTGTGACCTTAGTGAGCCTGATCCTACCAGAGAGAATCCGAGAGTAAAAAAATAAATAGAGAGTGCTGCATTTTTGCACTTGGTTCTGGCACGATCGCATGGAGCCAGAGGTCTTCTAAAGTTTGTTCTGACACAGAGTCAGAGGACACACACACACACACACACACACACACACACACACACACACACACACACACACACACACACACACACACACACACAGAGGACAGGCTGCCAAAGGAAAGCCAATGGTGTTGTGACTTTCTGGGTTTATTTTGTGTGTGTTTTTCCCCCCTAATCTCAGGGCTGGACAATTCAATCCTTCTCTCTGTACAAATCATACAGTCTACTGAACACAGACACACACACACACACACACACACACACACACACACACACACACGCACACTTGCACAGACACACAGGGATATAGATTGAAAGACTGAAAGTTTGAGAAAAACAGATCTGTTTCCCAGGGTTGAAGTAAACAGAAAGAAAGAAAAGAAGAAGAAGAAGAAGAAGATGATGATGATGATGATGATGATGATGATGATGATGATGATGATGATGAAGAAGGGGCAGTAACAAATGTGTTACATGTTAGAGATGTTAGCACTGACCTGCAGAAGTTGTGAGCTCCCAGTCCTCCTTCTCCGTTTGGATACTTCAGTGTGTTGTACGGATGCTGGAACGTTTCATTCCAGTAAAGGCACGGCTTCCCTCCGTGAAGACTCGTCTGATTCTGTTGCCCTCGATAATCCTCACCGTTCACCGTGTAGCATTCTACAACACACACACACACACACACACACACACACACACACACACACACACACACACACACACACACACACACACACACACACATCTTTAAATATCATATACAAAGGTTAAATATCATGTACATCTTCTTAAAAAGAAAGAAAGTCTAAGAGAGAGAGAGAGAGAGAGAGAGAGAGAGAGAGAGAGAGAGAGAGAGAGAGAGAGAAAGAAAGAAAGAAAGAAAGAAAGAAAGAAAGAAAGAAAGAAAGAAAGAAAGAATGTTACACTGCACTAACTCCCCTGAACTGGACCACTGATGATGTGAAAACGTCTTCACACAGCTGACGTGTCTTTGTCGTGTCTGACGTGAACATTAACTGAAGTAAATCTGGATGAATTCCTATCAGTCTGAAACATCCTGTCCTGTGGTGTGAGCGTGACCAGCTTTCTCATTGTGTTTACATGAACATGAACATTTTGAACAGTTAACCTCATTTTCTGCCTCAGACGTTCATCACAAACAATAACAGGTGTACAAATAAACTGTAATTACGTGAAGCGCCTCGGGACGATTGGCTGAGGCTGATCTCTGGTTTCTTTTGTCTTACCGGGTTTCTTACATAAATGAGTCGTTACTCTTGTTATTTAGCTTGTGTTAGCATGCTAGTCTGAAGCTATGCTGTGAATCATCATAGAGGGCACTGAGGAAGCTGGGGGATGGGCAGGGAGAGCGGGGCAGGAGGGAAGGGCAGATAGGGGGTAGGGGTGTGTTAGCGCATTTGGCAATCGAATCAGTTATCGTTAAGTTTTCAGAAAATCAGGTTCAAGAATTAAATTAGGGATTTTTTGCTTCATGTCTGCACACTTGTGATGTGAGGCGAAGGCGAGGGCGAGGGCGAGGAAGAGGGCGAGGCGAGGCGAGGCGAGGTGAGGTGAGGTGAGGTGAGGTGAAGCGGACGAAAATCACGGCTATCGATTAAAAGAAAAGGCTGAGAAAAAAAACACTGTTTTCCGAGTCGAAACACAGATGTGGAGTGAGTCTCAGTGATCAGGTTGAAACTCACAAACTAAGGTGTGGTGATAATACTGGTGTCTGAATGAATGATCATAATAATGCTAAGTGGCACAGCATCATAATATAACAGGAAGATTCATTCAGACACCAGAATTATCGCCACACCTTTGCTTGTGATTGATCTCTGAAACTCAAAAACACGATTACATCATTAAAAAAAAAAAAAAAAAAAAAAAAATAGATTTTGCCATTTACAAGTGCACTGGATTTTCAAATACACGTCTAGATTATTTTTTTTATTTCTATTAAATTTGAATGATTGAAAGATAAAATATTCCATTTGCACATATTTCAGAGTTTGCATAGATATACATTTTCCCTCAAATTATATATTTCCACTTCTTTATTTCTGAAAATAGACACGATCTCTACAGTCGAATATAAAAAAATAGAAGTATAAAATGCCTTTAACAGATTTGTGTTGAGATCCTGTCCTTATATTGATAAAGAAGAACTTCCCCAGTTTTCTTATTTTTATTCTTGACTAAATCAAGAAATAAAAATGAAATATATATATACACACACACACACACACACACACACAGTACAGACCAAAGGTTTGGACACACCACCTTTTCAACAGGACAATGACCCCAAACACACCTCCAGGCTGTGTAAGGGCTATTTGACCATGAAGGAGAGTGATGGGGTGCTGCACCAGATGACCTGGCCTCCACAGTCACCGGACCTGAACCCCGATCAAGATGGTTTGGGGTGAGCTGGACCACAGAGTGAAGGCAAAAGGCCCAACAAGTGCTAAGCATCTCTGGGAACTCCTTCGAGACTGTCGGAAGACCATTTCAGGTGACGACCTCTTGAAGCTCATCGAGAGAATGCCGAGAGTGTGCAAAGCAGTAATCAGAGCAAAAGGTGGCGACTTTGAAGAGCCTACAATACGACATATTTTCAGTCGTTCACACTTTTTTGTTATGTACGTATATAATTCCACACGTGTTAATTCGTAGTTTCGATGCCTTCGGTGTGAATCTAAAATTTTCATGGTCATGAAAATAAAGAAAACTCTTTGAATGAGAAGGGGTGTCAAAACTTTTGGTCTGTACTGTATGTATATATATATATAAATTTACATTATAAATGTACTCAGTAGATAACAATCAAACTCCATGCACACATGGTGAAGAACCGATCGAGACCCGATCCCCAGACCCGGAGATGCAGAAAAAACTTCCACATGAACACATATTTACAATAAACAGATAATACATACAGTGAATACACAGCTTCCATATACAGTAAGTTCTTCATATATCACTACAACTCCAGTTAAACCATAATACTGTGTAATACATTGTTTGGCAGGTTTTTAAATCCAATGCCTCATTAAATCTAACAATCTGATTCACGGAAGGATTAAAAACCGTATTATCACATTGGACTGTTTTCCGTTCCGCACCTACAATCCAGATCAGGGAATTTCACCCCTTCATTAAAGTCATTATTCTGTCACGGCTTTTAGCTTCCACCTATTCACCTGACAGCCTGCAGTCTGACATATGAAGATGAGACTGACATGTGAAAAGGTTGTTGAGGTGATATAATTAAAACCTGTGAGCATGTGTGTGTGTGTGTGTGTGTGTGTGTGTGTGTGTGTGTGTGTGTGTGTGTGTGTCAGAGCAGCGCTCAGCTTTTAGCAGCTTTTAGCTTTCCTGCTGTCGAGAACGCTTGAAAAAAAAAGATTTCTAGCTTCAAATTCTTGTCATTTTTTTGTAGATTTAAATAAAAACCATTAAGGCTTTATTATATTAATACAACAAATATCATGCCCTTATTTGCAGCGATTAAGTGTGTGAAAAGTGGACCTGCGATATAAAAGCAACTGTAGAGTGAAATATGTGGTGGAAAAAACAGAACTTTGGAAAATAACTTTGAAATTACTGAAAAATTAATCTGGGCTTCCAGCAATCACCACTAAATAACTGCACTCAAATTCAACAGGACAAAATTCATTCATTCATTTTCTACCGCTTTATCCGAACTTCTCGGGTCACGGGGAGCCTGTGCCTATCTCAGGCGTCATCGGGCATCGAGGCAGGATACACCCTGGACGGAGTGCCAACCCATCACAGGACACACACACTCTCATTCACTCACACACTACAGACAATTTTCCAGAGATGCCAATCAACCTACCATGCATGTCTTTGGACCAAGGGAGGAAACCGGAGTACCCGGAGGAAACCCCCGAGGCACGGGGAGAACATGCAAACTCCACACACACAAGGCGGAGGCGGGAATCGAACCCCCAACCGTGCTAACCACTAAGCCACCGTGCCCCCTAGGACAAAATTGAATGTTGAAAATTCAAGCTTTTGGTCAAAATGCAGTAAAGATCGTAGTTGCGAGCGTCGTGTGATGAATATCTAACCCAAAACTGCAATATTGTAAGAAATATTTTAAGAAAGTATTGAATCAGAATCATCATGACATGCGAGTGATGCGTCATTCTAAAAAACGCTCACATTATTAAGTCCTAATGAAGGTGATATTGTTTTTAATGGGTGTGAACATACTTCAACAAATTTAATACCTGCTCTTTGTTAGTGCGAATGTAACACGCAATTACCTTTCCTGAAAGGTACACGGAGACCACAATTAACCCGTGTGGCACTGACTCCGCCCTTTACAAACAACCTTACCCAAATACTAATTACGGTAAACACGCACACAACCCGTGACATGCTAGCTTGCTATTTCTGAAATCCTCCCTATCTTCAGCGTGAGACATGTGTTTTTCCCTTTGTTAATAACCTTACACAATTTTAGTGCTGATGATACCCGATTTGAGATGTTTTTAGACGAACAAGCACTCGGAGTGTCTCAGGGAACAGAAATGGGTTCGATATCAACGTTTACTTTGAAGATAGAAACGTTTGCGTGGAAAAAAAATGAACCGTTTTTGTTTCCGTTAAAACTTTCCTAGGAATATTTTGCCCTTAGTATTGTAGAGGAAAACAGAAATCCTTATAAAACACTACGAATTCTCAAAGCTCCGAGTGTCTACTTTCATACGAGCTTCATATGAACTCCGACTTCGAGTGAGACGTGACAAAGACGATGGATGATCTATGAGCGACAAAACAGGAAGAAACTCCTTTTTTTTTGACCTCTGGGAAAAGTTAAACGTTAAAATGTGGATATTTCATCTTTGAATATGTAAATACTATGAAAATTTCAGTAGTAACTGAACAGCACTATTGACCTACAAAAGCATACTAATAGACTTTAAAAAAAAAAAAAAAAACTCATTTCCCTTCTCCATTTTAAATTTGCAAATGAGAAACAGTCTGTGAAAAAAAAAAGTGTATTTTTGAATATTTTAATTAAAAGGCCCGGCGCTGTCGTAAAACATAACTGCAGCTTGCTTCCTGTAATCGTCATCGTTGAGAAAGCTGTTCTGGTTATTAATCGGCTCTTGGCACGGAGGCTGGTGTATGAGGTTGACAGGTTTCATTTGAAAATTTGCTGATCGGAAAAAGCGGCAAGAAACGAGGTTGTTTGCGGAAAGTGGAACCGAGATTCACACCAACAAGAAACATCCAAATCTGATATACAATCAACCAATCAGATGGAGCGATTCATAATTTTATACTAAATGAGTTCCAAGAAACCAAAAAAATGGAGTTTTCTTCCGTTTTTGTTGCGTCCGCGTTGATGATTGAACGTCTTTGTCGCGTCTCACTCCACGGTGGAGTTAATATGAAGCTCGTATGAAAGTAGACACTCAAGTCTTTCAGAATTTGTAGTGTTTTATAAGGATTTCTGTTTTCTCTTTCACACAAACGTTTGTATCTTCAAAGTATATGTTGAAATTAAACCCATTTCTGCTCTCTAAGGTGCTCCGACTGCTTGTTCAAACGAAAAAAAAATCTTAAATTTTTATCTTCAACTCTAAAAAATTCAATGTAATTAATCCTAGGAGGGAAATTAATTTGTTGTAGCAGCTCGGTACATTTAAAATACAGTAAAGATGAAAAAAAAAAAGGGGGTTAAAATTGTGTGAACTGGTTTAGAAGAAATTAGACCAATCTTAAGCTGGAAAAAGTCTTGCTGTAATATGTGCCTTGTTTAAAGGAAATTTATAAGTAGCCCAAATAATCTGGCTACAACAATCCAACACTGCAGTAAGATTGGAACCCACTAGATCATGGCAGATCATTAAGCTCTGCTAGGTGGCACTATTATTCTTCGCGAATAGTACTCATGAAAAGCTGGGAAACATTTCGAGGCCTGGGACTCAGAAGCGGTCCATGAGTCATACCGCATGTCCTCCGGAATAATTACCATATTCTTTTTGTAATCTCTGGCCAAGCCACAAGGCGAGCGGGGAGGATGCCCTTCGGAGCCGCTCGCATTACAGTCGAGAATACCGGCGTAAAGAAAGAAAAGCAGGAAGAAGAGGAAGAACAACTGTGACTTTTGAGAAACACTATGTGTGGGTATGAAGATCAGATGAGGCAGCCATCTTGCTTGTGTGGCTAACCTCTCTAACCGAAAAAGCTTTCTCAAACCGGCTGGACTGAAATAAGCCGGGCTGGACGAAGGGTAGTAATTAGCAGCAGTTTGGTTTGATGTGGTCGAGAGGCACAATTACTCTGCGGCGACCAGGGGAAGCAGGAATAAGAGGAACGAGATAAGAAGGTCCGTCCATGATGAATAGGGAGTTAAAAACCGACGTCGTTCAAAGCGCTGCTGTTTCGGGATAAGAACTCACAAGTCGCACGCGCCGGAGCGAGTTTAAGGCCGCGAGAAGAAGGTGATGGCCTCCGTTCCAAATCCAGACCATCTTGCTCTGTCATAAAGAACCGTTTCCCCTGTATCGCCATGTGACGTCTTTGTTGTGGTTGGATTACAGACTTTGATGGGAAACAGAGCTCTGACCGCATTAAAGGTCGAAGTGGGGGGAAAAAATGCTATAAAACACGACCACTTATGGAAGAAAAAAAAACGACAAGGAAGAGAGGGAGACCCGGCACAGGCCTTAAACAAGAGGGTCCTAAGAGCAGACCTCATACGCAAAGAGTTGATCACCCTGTTATTACGTTTGAAAGGATTTGAAGCTAATTGCTTCCACATTGAGTATCCAGATGCTGTCGCATCTAAGTAAAAGACAGAAAAACTGGATGAAAAAAAAAGAAGCGTGAGCGGTTTTACAGTCACGTGATCGATATCAAAATAAACAAGACACAAAGGACTCCCCTCCAGCAGGGAACGCAGGTCATGCCATGTTGTGTTTACTCAAAAAACTGCTTTGTAGGGGGATGAGATAGAGTTACATGAGGACAGATGCACCATAAACAACACAAACAACTGTGCCTTGAAGAAAAATGGACTCTGAGGCCAGGGTAGAGGTGCTGCATGCTAATCCAGGCTTCGTGTCATCGTTGGCGCCATCTTTCTCGTGTAAAAAGGACATCGAGTGTAGATAAGCTTAATGAAAGTTTAAAAGTAAAATTCAACAGTTTAATCGACTTAAACAAACGTATCAGTGCTTTATGTCACTGCCGGTATCCTTTCTGCTACTGTTCTTGATACAAAATCACACAATATATCAGTTTAGCATTATATTATCTTTCCAGAAGTAGCTAACTAAATGTAACTAGCCGACACACCGGCGAGCTAACAACTGTTAGGTAAGCGATTTACTACGTAAACATTTATGAAGGTTTTTAAGTATTTATTTCAATGAAAATTATAGCAATAGATGTTAGCAGACATTATTAGAATTATTATCTAATTTGTGCAACATTCCAAATATTTGAGGTTCATTTCATTTACGCATGGACGATGTTTCTGTCCAGAACTTCAAAGGAGTTGCTAATGATAAAAGGTTTGACAGACTGACTGAGGTAAATTACCAACATCAAGACTTTATTTTTCTGACATTTCATAACAGGAAAAGCAGGAAATACATGATCTAGTTCCCCAGACAGAAGAAGGCTATTTGTGGCACTTTTACCTGAATATATCTTGCGGTTTTGAAAGCAACGATGCACGACTTGAAGTAACGATTCGCTAAAAAAGAACAAAAAACAACAATACTTTTTTCTTGTGACATGTATCTGATCAGCTAAGACATGTTTGGTGTTCTAGTTTTGCTTTAAAAGATTTTAAACTAGAGCCACATTTAATATATTTATTGTAAAAACTTACCAATAACAAAAGATTATTATGACCTAAAACCTCTATTAATACACATTCAAATAATTTGTTAAGCTACAAAGCAAATAATCAAGCTGTTCCAGCAGCTGTGGCTGAGAGGAGAAGCGAGCGTGAGACATACGCTAGTAGAACAAATTATTCTGTTTTGGATGTGAGAAATCACATGCCAAACCATTCCCTCGACTCCAGAACCACATCAGACTTCGACACACTCATTCAGCATTCAGCCCATCAGTCCCTGGAGGAAGTTCCTTCCACAAGAGGGAAGACAAACTGACGCTAGTTAAGTAAGCATAGGCCTTTGGACCATGAACAATGCTGTTCAGAATTTAAAGGGACGGTTCGAGGAGCTCGTTCCTAAGGTGATCCTTTTAAGGATTAATAAATCTGAAGTGTCGTTCGGGACCACTTTCCTGTTCTAAATTTGGCAAGGAAAATCGTGAGCCAAGCCGAGAAAAAAAAAACATAATTACCCCCGTTCCTGTCTCATTTTCTTGGACTCCTACCCCAGCCTGAGCAGTGTATCACATTTACCTCAGGCTAATACCCACTTACTCTAGGCTAAGAATAGCGGCAGGGCTAACCACTCTAGCCACAGACCCGGGCTTCCTGTAGAAGGCGTAACTCCGGGTTTATCCAAACACACAGGCTGACCATCAAAAGAGAATCTGTAAAAGCTGGTCTCGCCTCAGTGTAAAACTGCAGCACACGAAGCGGTGGCGTTTTCACCTCTTGACTCTCCTCCTTTCCACTTTCTCTCCCGCTTTCTTCCGCTTCTCGTTCATGCGTGGCTTTTTGTGGAGAGAAAGCAAAGCGACCATTTAGCCACAGAGCGCTGCCAGAACCCTGCTGCTTGGATGTGTAAATATCTAAATATAAAAAAAAAGGGGGGGGGGGGGCCTGCCGCAGCCTGTTATGATGGTATTTATATTTGTTTACAGGCTTTTCTTTAATGACTTACAATATGTTCAGAGTTTCCAAAAAAAAAAAAAAAACAGCAAAATTATACAGTGGACGGAAAGACTAATTAAATAAATATATGTCTAGCAAAAGTGGATTTTATTTACTACTGCTGTATAATTATTTCTACTATTACAATTTACCGTTTTGTTTTTTTTAATTCTGTCCGTTTGAACATAAAATATATTTATATTAAATCAGTTTTAAAAGCAAAAAAGATACGTTTCAGGCTTTTGTTTTTTAAACATCTGCATCCATCCATCCATCCATCCATCCATCCATCTATCTATCTTAAAGAGTCTCCCACTTAAGTTAGTTAATGTTAGCCGGCTAGCAGGGAAATCCTCTCAGGAATTCCATAATTTAGCTCCGTTGTTAGCTTGCTAGCTAGCATTTTCAGTGAGATTATAATCCTAGCTAACGGGAGCTAACCTGACAGGAATTCTGAGAGAAATTTCACGCTTGTTCATGACAACAATCCTGTCAGAAATGTGATGCACTTAACAGTCAGTTGTTGTGAGAATGACGCTGTGGTGTTGTGTATGTTGAATAACTGCTTGTGCATTCTTACAAACAGTGCTGATGTTTTTTTTTCTGATGATTCTAATATTTTGAAGGAGAAACCTAAGGCGTTTTGGCTCACGTCACACACACTGTCATGATTTCACGCTTGAAATTCAAGTGAAGTAGGAGCATGACGGGTTCAAAAAGCTCGTTTTCAGATTGCACGTTGGTTAGGAGGCCTGTGGGATTGTGTTTTATTGTGGTTCCCCATGTCTGGAAAGCGTGATTAAAGCACCGAACCGCGAGAGATGAGCTTTGGGAGGTTACAAGGTTAAATAAATAGCACACTAATCACAGGCTAGTGCTGCACACACTGCTAAACTCCCTCAAACCAGCTCTGACAGGAGAGTAAACAAGAGGAAAGGGAAAATAAGGAAAGGACAGGAAAGGAAAGGAAAGGAAAGGAAAGGAAAGGAAAGGAAAGGAAAGGAAAGGAGAAACAAGAAAGGAGAGGAGAGGAGAGGAGAGGAGAGGAGAGGAGAAATAGGAGAGGACAGAGAGGAGAGAAGAGGAGAGACAGGAGAGGAGGAGAGTGGAGGAGGGGAGAAACAGGAGAGGAGAGGAGAGGAGAGGAGAAATAGGAGAGGACAGAGAGGAGAGAAGAGGAGAGACAGGAGAGGAAGAGAGTGGAGGACGAGAGGAGGGGAGAGGAGAGGAGACAAAGGAGAGGAGAAGAGATGAAGGGATAGACAGGAGAAGAGGGGAGAGGAGAGGGGAGACAGGAGAGCAAGGAGAGGAGACACTGGGGAGACAGGAGAGAAGAGCATAGACAGGAGAAGAAGGGAGAGGAGAGGAGAGGCAGGAGAGAAGAGAAAGGAGAGAAGAGGAGAAGAGGATGAGGAAGAGATGAGAATAGAATATGAAAAGAGTGAAACACATCAGGAAGGAAGAGACGATTAAAGAAGAGGAATAACTGAGGGATTTCCACCACAGTCACTTGTTCCAAATTATACAGCAAGAGAGAATGAAAGAAAGATTTAGGGGCCATTTAATTTACATTTCCCTTCGTAATGGTTAAGGTCAAGAAGCCAAACCTCATAAAAATAACAGCACAACAAAGATACGTCACGCCCACCCAGAGTCACGATTAACGTCCATACGTTTTCCTGAGAGACCAAACAAGTCTTCATACACACACTGAGGAAACCCGATAGGGCTGAGAAACATGTGCGTGTGTGCGTGTGTTTGTGTGTGTGTGTGTGTGTGTGTGTGTGTGTGTGTGTGTGTGTGTGTGTGTGTGTGTGTGTGTTGGGGGGGGGTTATGTATGCTGTCTAGCCTGTCAGCATTGTGAAGAAGTGTTGATGGACTTCAGCCAAGTCTGGAATCAGTTCATTTAAAGGAACAGTTTCACCAAAATACTAAAAGCAGGACGTCTAGCCCACATGCGGTCGATCAACTCAGACGTGCTTTGGATCTGACTTATACTCTAAACTTTTATCTGGAACTGCATCAAAGTGAAGGAAGTCTACCTCACGTAAATACATGCTCAAATCTTTTGCCTTGAATGACATCATTAAACTGCGTGATTTCATTTTAAAATAAACACAAGGCCAATAGCTGAATGAGTTTGACTATGCAGACTAATTAGCAATTAGCGTGCACACGTGATACGTCACCTCGTTAGTCATGTTAGTCATCGAGAGTAAATAATGCTAGAATACCTTTCACAGTACGTGAAGTGACAGCTGATAGCATTGATGAACATTGCATAACAGCTTGCTAACACTTCAATGTAATTCCATTGTTAGCTACCGCGGTTTAGCCTCGGCAAATTGGTTTCTGTGTGAACCACAGCAAGGTACTGGTCAAAATACTGCAGCTTCATTTGCCTAGCGAGCTAGCGAAGCAGTTTATACTGGTATAAACACCAACAGATTGCTAATTTGTTAGCAAGGAGTTGATTACGTAGCGTCTTTAGTTTAACGTATGTTAGAATGATACTGCGCTGTGTACAATGTGTCTGTTAACATATGTGTTATTACTGTGGTAAATCTTTTCTGAACAACTAAGGAAAAAATATATATATTTTCAGTCAGAATAATTTCGGAAACATTCAACAAAAGACTTTAGGTTTTTGTAGGCTTGAAAAAAACAACAACAGTCGATCGTCATGGATTCCAGGAAGGCACACTGTCAAGTATATCAGGATAGTCGTCTTGCTAATTAGGTAACATTATAGCTAAACAAATACTTTCTTCTGATGACAAAGTCAGTTTTTTTTTTTTAGGTTTGATGCAATGTCAGAAATCGAAAATGGCCGACTCATAAAATTCCAACACTATATGGTGAGGTTTTGTTGATGATCCCTAAACCAGAAAAAGGCAGGCTTCAATTATTTTCTGACATGTTAACCTCATAGCGCTAAATATAAACACGTTTCGGACGATCGACAACATTTCAGGGGTAAGTGTGCCAGCTTTCATTTTGTGACCTGTTCAGCTTTTCTGTCTCTGACCCAGGATAGGAGTCTGTCACTGACACGCTAACAGCTTTAAGTGCTGTCATGCACTCGGATGGAAAACCAGTGGCTTTGTGTGGGTGGTGTCGAAGTGTGAAATCATGCCTGTCTGAAACGACTCCGACTCTGGAGAGCCTCATCGGGTTCCAAAAAAACAAAACAAAAAAGAAGCGAATGTTAATCCGCTCACTCCGAACAGCATTCTTTTTTTTTTTTTTGCCTTCCTCCCTCCTTTTCAGAAACTGCATCACCGTGGTCATGTTCCAAAATATTTCTGATAGCACACTAGGGTTCATTTTTGAGTTTAACGAGTGTCATCGGTTTAATGGCTCTCGAAGCCCAGTTACTATAATCCCACGGCACACAGACGGGAAGAAGAGATGGAACAGCGGTATGAATCGGATTAGATTGACAAAAAGGCGTGAGTTCCAAAAACTAGATCAATGACCTATGACAAAAGAAATTGAAATCAAGATGGCTGCTGAAATGAAAGACTTTGCTAGACGTACTTTGGTATTAGGACAACATATAAAGTAAAAAAAAAAAAAAAGAGAGAGAGAGAGAGAGAGAGAGAGAGAGAGAGAGAGAGAGAGAGAGAAACTCATCAAAATGTGAAAATATTTAGAGAAAAGTTACAAAAAAAACAAAACAAGAATTTTCTCTGAATTATGATGAGCCTTAATGAAAATGTCCAGGGTCTTGATCTAAAGTAAAAAAAGAGGCCAGATTTTGATTTGATGTCATTAATAAATACATTACAAAACCCCATGTAAAAATCCGCCATGGTTTTATTAATGGGGCCTCGGAGTTCTACTGAACTTCCAGTGAACTAAAAGCTCATGGTCTGAGTTTTCCAAGTTTTTCGGCATTCACGCTGTAAGCCAAACACTCATCAACCCAACAATTTCTACAACAAACCCAAACAAATATTATGTGCTCTACATGTTTGGGATTGCTCAGAGGTCTATGGAATGTTTCCTCTATTTTCACACCCTTTCTGAACAGGCTTGCCAGGTCCCTTTTCTCCTGCCAACATTAGATTATTTTTGTTTGTTGGATAATTTTGTGGTGTGTGCCAAGGTCTTTCGACTCCTGTACAGGCAGCTCCCTTCCTACCCCAAAACCCCAAACATCAGCATTACAGAAAAAGCTCCAGAGATCCTGTCATATGAACCTTCCAAAATCCAATCTGTGTGGAAAACTGGTTTTACTGAGCAAAAAAAATCTCAAATAACTGAACACTGTTTGCAAAACAAACAAGCAAACAGAACACGTTTAATGCTAACATGCTAGCATTTGATTATCCCAATCCAATAACTGCTTGGAATTTCTCATATTAGTGTTATATTTTATTAAACTTACCATAAAAAACAACATTGCTAACTAGCTAAACATTGCTGTACAGTAGGTGTATAATCTCAGGATACATTACATTAACTATCTTACATAAAAAAAGGTAATATAACACGACCTGACGAACACTGAGTGCTAGACAGCTAACTATTTAGCTAGCTAAGGAAATGTGATCTGAGATATGCATAATGTATCTTGGCAGCTAGATATGTGACTCAGTTTGATAGGAAGAAAACTAGTTATGTTAAATATAGCTAGATAACAAAACATGACGTGACTTGTTAGATACACCGCTATCTTGATAACAAAGTGGCTAGCTAGGTTATTCGACAAGAAAGAATTTAACCAATTAAACACGACTTGATGACTTGTGATTGTAATCTGCAGGCTAGTCCGGAAAGTGTTGCCTGGTAGCTACAGTAGTTAGCTAGCTAAGTTACTTAAGAGGCAAAACAGAATGTAACTATGTAATGTGACATGACGTGATTTGCTAGCTATCATTAGTTTAGTCAATAAAACTCCCGAAACAACTTTTAATAATCTGCAAATATGCAGAAAGTTTCGTCTTACAAGTAGTCGTTACCGGGAATCTATAAACTCAGATCTGAAAATGTTTGTAATGAGCGACGTAAGATTCTCTCGGCTGCAGATACACACCTAACTACGGCACCCAGCAACCAGCACACACACACGAAGAAAAGCAAAACATGATGTTGATATAATGAAATGAAGACAAACAACTTATCGCCGTGACACACATGATCGCTTTACATAAGACTTCACAACTGTTTTCTTTTTTTCAACATGTTTATTTTCATTTTTATTGATTTTATTGAAAATTTATTTGTTCAGTTAATATTACGGATAAATAAGAAACAACTGACAGCCAAAGCAGACACCTGTTTCACATTGCTGAGTTTTGGCCCAAGTATAGCATTAGCGCTAGCCTCCCTTTAGATCTGATGGACACTGATTACAGGACACACCATAGCAGGAGGAAGAGGCATGCGCACGCTACTGGTGAGGATTAAAGGTTTACAGTTAGCTTTGTGTAGCTCTTGTAAACTTGAAGAGCTCGGTGTGGCTTGTGTAGACAAAACTAGAAGGGTTCACTGGTTTGGTTCTCACTCTAATAGAACCCTCAATTGTTCCTTTTAGAACCCTGAACAAAACTTTGTTTTTATTAATTTAATAAATTTAGTAATTTATTAATTGTTTTTAGTAGAACTAGCTAGTTTAAAGCAGCAGTATTTAACTTTTGGGGCACTAATCAGTATAAAAAAAATATGTTTAAGTATCTGAGTCAAAATATGAAAATATTAAAAGATTCAATTTCTGAATCAATTATTAACTGATTTGGAGTTCATCAGGAACTGAATCAAATTTCTAAAAAAAAAAAAAAAAAAAACTAAATCAGTTCTGACCTGAAGCAAGTCTACATAACTGAATCATGTCACAAATCGAATCAAATAAGGTGTGAACTAAACCGCTGAATTGTGCGCCACATAATGAAATAATTCAGTTCTACAAACCTGATTCGGTTCAAACCTGATTCAGTTCGAAACTGAAGTGAGTCCTTTATCCTGAATTGTGTCTCTGAACTATTTGCTTCATCGCCCGTGACGAGCTCCTGTTCTCTCTGAGCCGAATCAACTCTGTAGAACTACAATCGACTTGATTCTTATCTGATTCAAGTTTACTAAAATGACCGAATCATTGCTTGGAGAAAGTTGTGAAAATATTTTTTTTTCTTTAGTGGAACAAAGATGTGAAGTGAAAAGATGGAAAGAAAATACATGCAGCAGTTTGTCTAACTGTCTGCATTCCTCTGAGATCTGATATCAACAGTAGCCTCTTTTTTTGTGTGTAACGCTTTGTCAGTCAGCTATGCTTTTCCCACTTTATCTCTTTCCACACTCCACTCCATGTTTATCTGATCCTGCCTTTCAAACACGCACAGAAAGGCCTGTGCATGCTGCGCCTCGTCCTCATCCTGTCCTTTTTTCTCTCTTTCTGTCTCTGTGCCTTTGTGCAAAAATGTCCTCCAGCTTGCATCTCTTAGCACACACACACACACACACACATGGCTTTAACCAATGGCGTGAAAAAAAAAGTGAATAAAAACCACCGTATGTTCCACGGATCATATACGTGAAAAGAGAAGCAGGCAATCTGAAACAAAACAGGGACAAAAGCTAACAAAAGCAACTGCACAAGACGCAGCACGATCGACGTCTCTCGCCCCCGGGGCCCGAATCAACTTCAGGTCAGTTGCACAAAGAGACAGAGAGACAGCATTCTGCCTGGGAAAGAATGACAGAGCAGGTGAAAAGTGAGCGAGAAAGAGAAAAAAAAAAAAAAAAGGCGCATCCTGGTATCATCTGTGTACCTGATCAGGTTCAGGGATTTATTCATGTCCGTGAGATTTAGTTTCACATCACCGGCAAACTTACGAGCAGCTAAAGTGACCCGTATTCATCCCACACGCACAGGCCAGAGTAAACCGGGGCTTAGATCGGATTAGATTACATCCTGCTCTTAACCGCTGATTTCAGTACACACACACACACACACACACACACACACACACACACTGGCAATGAAAGCAAAACACAATAGACAGAAAGAGAGCGGCAACATTTAAGCACCAGATAAATGTCTGGAATACAATAAAAGGTGGAGGCGAGTCCCAAAACACCGAACCTCAACAAAGCGAAACTGTTTAAAAAGAATCACATTTTTACGTTTGAAATCAAACACATTTCCAAAAGGTGTCATATTATATTATATTATTATATTATTCACCTTGTACAGGGATGTGGTAGACTAGTGGACGGATAATTCATTAGTTTGAAAAGCTTCCCAAATGAGGGGCCCGGAGAGATCTGGCTTACAATATAAGCGACGAAGCAACAATATAGGAGTCCATATGCTGTATTTTTGCATCATAAGACAGCCAAGTAAGCTTTTTTCCTTTATTTAAAGATTTCTATGTTGTAATTTGAAGCTACAACAACACCAATGCATCGTAAGATGCCTAAGTAGGGTTTTTTCTACATCCAGATGTGTAAATCAGAGCCATACCACACTCATTTAGAATTTAACTCATTTAACTGAGACTTAAGTGCATAATAACAAAAAACGTTCATAATATGGATTATATCATCATTATATGGTATTTCATTCATTCATTCATTTATTCATTCATTTTCTACCGCTTATCCGAACTTCTCGGGTCACGGGGAGCCTGTGCCTATCTCAGGCATCATCGGGCATCGAGGCAGGATACACCCTGGACGGAGTGCCAACCCATCGCAGGGCACACACACTCTCATTCACACACACACACTACGGACAATTTTCCAGAGATGCCAATCAACCTACCATGCATGTCTTTAGACCGGGGGAGGAAACCGGAGACCCGGAGGAAACCCCCGAGGCACGGGGAGAACATGCAAACTCCACAAACACAAGGCGGAGGCGGGAATCGAACCCCCAACCCTGGAGGTGTGAGGCGAACTTGTTAACCACTAAGCCACCGTGACACACCCCCATCCCCCAAATTATTTTATTATGACTAAATGAAGCTATGACTCATTATGATTTATTTTGTTAAACTACGACTGCACAGTGTAGTGGTGCAGGATCTGGGCTGTGTGTGTAAGGGTTGTGTGATTACTCGTTTTAATGCTGTTCATGTGTGAGTGACGATTTGCACGTGTACAGTAAGTAGAGCTAGGGTAGTACAGTACGGTAAGTTTCCACCGAATTTCCCTATTTTTACTGTGAAAAAAAATGAAAGGAAAAAATGAACAGAAGAAATAATACTAAAAAAAAAAATTCTCGTCTGTCATCGTCCCGTCATTCATCACGTCTCAAGGAAGAGGCTGCTCACGTCACATGACTCCTGCTCTGTGCTGTGACTGCAGCTCTTTCTGCACGGAACAGACGCTCTTCACTTCATAAGTGTATGGTCCAGTGTCCAACTGAAATAAATTTATTATAGAGATGTCTTTTTCACACCAGGCTGCCTGAAGGGCCAAAACAAATTACCTTGCCTGTGGGCCACCGATCGAATAGCCCGGGTCTAGTGGTTAAGCTGTCAGACTACTGATCGGAAGGTTGTGAGTTCCACCAAGATGCCACCGCTGAGCCAATGAGCAAGGACCTTAACACTAAATTGCTCAGTTGTATAAAATGTGATTCGACTCACATCCGATACGGCATCATCATACAAACACTTCAAAACGTGTTATTCGGCTCAGGGTCACATCGGGTTCTGCATTAAGAAAGCAAATAAATACACAAATCAAAGTCAAACGTTGTTATCACTCTAAACTACAACTCAGTCTTCACAATTCCTTGAATCTGAGGCAGAAATACAGTAAGTGACATAACACTATACCTCAATGATGAACCGAATCAAATTTATACATCTATGACTCAGAGGAATTAAATTCTGAACTTCATCCTATATAGATCTGAATCATTTCTTAATTCTTAAATTAATCGATCAAACACTGAAAATTAATGTTTTGTTTTATACATTTTTAAAAAAAAATTTGCACTAATTTTTCTTTTTCTTTTCTTTCTTTTTTTTTACATAAGCGAATCATAATTAGTGAGCCGAGTCATTCTGACACACTTCATCATACATAGACCTGAATCAATTCTGATCTGAATTCTTAATTGAATAAAATAACTCCTGAAACGAATCTTATTTATATACAGTATAACTGTATCAAGTGACACATAATATATACTGTATGCATTTATGTAATAGATGAATAATAATATGTTTTTAAATATATGTACATATATATTTATATTTATATTTTATGTTTATTATGTACAGTTATTTGTTTTTAGCACCGAAATGAGTTGATTCTGATTTAGGTCTAAAGCCCTATTCGGACGGGATTAGCTCTACGTGGGGGTAAAGTAATTATTACCAGAGCTTCTCTGTGATTTTAGTTCCATCCGAATGTGCCATCTCGGTAATCATTACGGACAATGTCAGTAAAGATTACGGCGACTTTTACCTTCTGTAAAAAGGTCCGGAAAAATTACCTCAGGTAATACTAATACCGTCTGAATAGACCCGCTGTAAATATGTACGGTAAAATTCCATCATTTCCTGTTTAAAAGTAGTTTTTGGCGCGTTTTTCAAGCATGGAGGCGCCAAGTTGTCTGTTTGCGCACGTGATAACAGGAAGCGACGTCATACGCACATGACGACAAGGAGGTTACTGTGGTGCGTAAAGCGAGTTACCCCTCCCACTTCTGCTAGTTTTACTGAGATGTCTTGTCCCGTGCAAATTGGCCAATTAATATTACAGACGTCCTGAGGTAAAATTGCATTACTCCACGTCCCCACATTAAAACTAATCCCGTCCGAATAGGGCTAAAGAAACTGATTTGAGTCAGGTGTGAACAAAGTATCACAATAAATTGAATCCTGAGTCAAAAAACACTTAAGTTGACAATCTCTTCCTCAAACACAGGTGCCAAGCACTCAGAGAGGAATGGTCTGGCATTTTATATGTTCAGCACTAGCCTTTTAGCCTATATTTTTAGCATTAGCCTTATTTCCTCTCCGCATCCCCTCTTCGTGCCGAGCGCACACTCCGATGGCGGGGGACCAAAGTCAGCCTTCGTCTTGCGGTGAAAAAGTTCACGACGCAGGTCAAGTTCATGGAACTGCACAGTTTCTGGTCATCAAGCCTGAAATCAGAGTTCTATGGCTGACCACATAAGTACATGTTAGCTTTTTAAAAATGCTAAAATGTGGCCAACGTGGACATGGGAATGACGGAGACTCCCAGCAGATGACATACACTCACTGTGGCCTTGTTCTGAAGGATATAAACCATCTGAAGTTACTCAACCAAATGCTCGAGGTCACAAGGTCAAAAGTCGGATAGAAGACTACACAGCGAGTAGCAACGAGCAGATCAAATGTCAAACGCCGTCACGCACACACTCATGGCCAGGCCTCCTTCTCTGAATCTAACCATGTTTGCTAAGTTCAACTAATTTAATGACACCGCAACCTATTGTTAGCCAGCTAGCTGCTAAGTATTTATGCTAAGCTAGCATGAAACATGCTCTTTGTATCGCTAGTTATGTAACATTTCTAATAGCTTAATGAGAGCTTACCAAAGTTTTCAAGGCTAATCAAATTAATTTAAAATAATAAACCCAGCTTAATGAAATTTTGTAATGTAATGTGAATTTTATGTTTATCATCGTTCGATTATTTGTTATATCCGGCGTAACAGCGCCCGGCGTCTCTGCGGTTTAGTTTAGCAAAACCTCACCTCACAGAAAACCCATTAATCGGTGTCATTTTCATCCGTTTTATTTGCCTATTCCTCGAGGGCTTGTCCTTCTTGGCAAATGGAGTATTATGCAAAAGAGGCCAGGGTGTTATTTTGATTATAAAAACAATTATTTTTGCCATCAGATAGTGCTGCCGAGGGACAGAGTGTTCGTGAGGCCGTTATTCATTACTGAGTATTCAAGCGGAGAGAGAGAGAGAGAGAGAGAGAGAGAGAGAGAGAGAGAGAGAGAGAGAGAGAGAGAGAGAGAGATCGATCATGGTATTAAAAATGACAAGCTTTTTCATCACACGTGTCTGGGGAAAAAATAAAAAGTTAGTGAAGGTGATCTTTCTTAAAAAAATTTCAGCTAGTGTGTGTGTGTGTGTGTTTGTGTGTTAGGTGCACAGGTTATGTCAGTACAAAGCTACTGTCTTTGTTTTGAAATCACAGCACCAAAGATGCTTGTGTGTGTGTTTGCATGTGTTTGTGTGTTCGTGTGTGTGTTTGTGAGGGTGTTTGTGCGAGTGTGTTTGCGTGTTTGTGTGTGTGTGTGTGTGTCCACTATAAATTAAAAAATGCATGTCCACATCATCATTCATCTGAAGTCATTAGCGGTTAGCGCAGGGAACTTATTTAGCAGAAGCTCAGCCCACATCAGTCTGTGCAGCTTTTAGAAACGGTTACCCATCGTTCCTACATTTCCCAGAATTCCTTGCACCACTTCCTGCCAACAAATCCTCACACAAACAGGCTGTAATTACAGATCGGGCGGATGACCCGGTCTTAAACTGACGGCCTCTTGAACTCCATAAAACTTCTGAAACCTTGATACTTTAATACAACCAGGAAAATATAGCTAAGAAATGCTAACGTGTAGGCTAGGACTGTTGCTATGGTAACATCCAATAGAGCCATATTTTACTCTTTTACCAGAAATGAAGGCATTGTAATGTAAAAAAAAAAAAAAAAAAGCAAATAAAATGTAAATTTCAGCTGTTATTTGTACTTGTTGTCATGGTTACGTTGGACAACATGGTGACATTATCTAAAGACCACAGACTTTTAGGTAGCGCTTGATGCTAAGTGTAATTACAGTGTTGCTTCAATCATGAAGCCTTTTCTTGGTCATTTATTGACATATCTGAGTGAAATGCTAACATCCTCTATTATTCCATCTGGTTTCTATGGTTACTGTGACTTCCTGTTGTCTGTAAAAACTAAAGAACCTTAATGGCAGCATGATAGCTGGCTAAGCTGTTAGCCACAGTCATGCAATTCCGGCTTATGCAAGCATTTAAACATATAATAATAGGTTTTTATTTGTTTTCTGTACAACAAAGGACCTAAAAGATAAACTGTACTGTCCAGGTGCATTTGTACAAATGTGTGTGTGTGTGTGTGTGTGTGTGTGTGTGTGTGTGTGTGTGTGTGTGTGTGTGTGTGTGTGTGTGTGTGTGTTCCCACACGTATCAGAAACACACTTTCTGAAACCCTGACCTCTTTAAAACATGAGAGGCGACGTCAAATGCTCCCAGATGACTGAGGCCAAACGCACGCACACACACACACACACACACACGAACATAAACACACACACACAAGTTATGTGGAATGACTGTGAAACAGCATAAAAGAGCTGGGAGACATACAGTTTTAATTCACACTCCAGATGAAAACTGTGTGTGTGTGTGTGTGTGTGTGTGTGTGTGTGTGTGTGTGTGTGTGTGTGTGTGTGTGTGTGTGTGTGTGTGTGTGTGTGTGTGTGTGTGTGTGTGGCCAGGAGACACATGTCATGTACATGGCAAAAATCCTTGAAACTTGTAAGAACGAGAAATTGTTGTAGACTGACATTCTCTCTCTCTCTCTCTCTCTCTCTCTCTCTCTCTCTCTCTCTCTCTATCTATCTATCTAACACACACACACACACACACACACACACACACACAAAAACAAGTCATTTGGCAAAAATCACAAAGTCAGTCCACAAAGCAGATGAAAACTCTGTGTATGTGTGTGTGTGTGTGTGTGTGTGTGTGTGTGTGTGTGTGTGTGTGTGTGTGTGTGTGTGTGTGTGTGTGTCTGTGTGTGTGTCTGTGTGTGTGTGTGTGTCTGTCTGTGTGTGTCTGTGTGTGTGTTCCCAGAACAACATGTAGATGTCAAAAATCCTTAAAAGTTGTAAGAACGAGAAATCGTTGTAGACTGACTTTCTCTCTCTCTCTCTCTCTCTCTCTCTCTCTCACACACACACACACACACACACACACACACACACACAAAAACACACACATGCACACACATGCACACATACACAAACAAGTCATTTGGCAAAGAGATGAAAAAACACAGTTTCAGTCCACACACCAGATGAAAATTGTGTTTGTGTGTGAAAAGGACAGAGAGAAAGAGAGAGAGAGAGAGAGAGAGAGAGAGAGAGAGAGAGAAAGAGAGAGAGAGAGACAGAGAGAGAGAGAGAGAGAGAGAGAGAGAGAGAGAGAGAGAGAGAGAGAGAGAGAGAGTCTACAAACTTGTCTCATTCTTACAAGTATCACAAGTTTCATGCGATGGTCTTGTTGCTGCCTGGCACACACACACACACACACACACACACACACACACACACACACACACACACACACACACACACACACACACACACACACACACACAAAACATAGACATTAAAGGCTCAGGTTTTAAGTGCCATGTCTCACGAAACGCCATCACAATCACATCTATCAAAACACCAGCTCATCCTTCCTGCTGCGTGTTTCACATTCTGACTTGATCAAAAACAAACTTCACAGAGTTTAAATCCGTGTAAATCGAACCGCTCGTCATTCCGTCTAAGTGACGCAGACGACGCAAAACAACACCGGTCTTTTCTGTGTCCTTTTAAAGGAGGTTCTGAAATCGAATCACAAAATTTTCTCTGATAATATTTTAAACAGTTTCGGTTTTCGGTTCCCGTTTTTTTTTTTGCTTACGTTTCCTTTTTCCTATCGTGTTCATGGGATTGTTTCTAATCCCTGGTCCTGCGTATGTTTTCACCCCCTTGTTCCTACTCCAACATTTTACCAACTGATTTAAACACTACGTCAAACAGAAATATTAGTATATAAATATTGAGGTCACGATAATATGAAACGATTCGAAAGATTTAGACTTTGGCACGGATTGAAAATGTTGAGTGTTAAATTAGGTGACAGCTACATAAAATCTTACAAACTTTTAATTCATTTCCGTTTCGCTTCTCTTATTTACGCCCCGGAGTTTAACATTCGACATTTTCAATTCTCCTTTCACATCCGTGCCAAAGTCTTTCTAAAATCTTTCTAATCTCTTCATATTATCTGAAAATTGATACAGTGCTTATTAAAAGCTCCGTTAAATACACTATCAAATACTGCTGCGTCGTGACTTAGAGGGGGAAGTCGTGACCTAATGGTTAGAGTGTTTGACTCCTAACCCTAAGGTTGTGGGTTCGAGTCTCGGGCCAGCCACGACTGAGCAAGGCACCGAACCCCTCCCACTGCTTTTTTTTTCTTCCAGCACTTCGTTGTTTCTTTGGATTTGATGCCTGATGTTGGAACTGAAGTTCACTTAGATTTGCTCGTTATTGACATACAGTAGCAAGGAGCCCTTGTTTTCCAAAGGCTGACCAAATTCTGAAGGTTTTAGTTTGTTTTGAGATTTAGAATATTTCAGAACAGACAGGGTCAAGAGAGAAACGCAAAGCCCTGATCATGTACAGTAGAGACTGGTTAAGAGTAAAGTTTAGTGATTAAGAGGAACGGTAGAGTTCAGTAGCTTCCTTTCAGAGCGTGTGCGCGTTTGTGCCGTTCATCTTCGTCTCCGAGACGACTTCTTTTACCTTGCAAGAAGTCTGTATAAGGCTTGCTCTACAGAAACGGCTCGATAACGTCCAAATTTTTGACCCTGACACCAGCAGACTTGGTAAATAAGCTCTTCAGACAGGCGGATATTCCTCCAACAGACCCTGTGTGACCTGAAGTGTACTCGACTGTTCAAAGTTCAAACCTGACATTAATGCATAGGTACAGATGGCAGCGTTTATGTCCTGCCCCAGATGGAGTAACTTCTAATTTGAGTAGAAGCCTGTAATTAAGAGAGTGAAAAAATGAAAAAGGAAGCTTGGGGATTTACTTGAAACGTGACTCCTATTACAGCAGCGAGACGTCTGACTTATGTGGTCTCTAAGTGAGCATCGCTCTGGTCTCTGAACTAACAAATGAGAGAGAGAGAGAGAGAGAGAGAGAGAGAGAGAGAGAGAGAGAGAGAGAGAGAGAGAGAGAGAGAGAGAGAGAGAGAGATCTGAGTACAAACACAATCGTCCGCTGCAGACGTCTGAATGATGGTGCATTGTGCTCAAATGTTGCCAGATCTGTGGGTTTGGACAGGAAAACAATCCATTGTCGACTTTCGACTGCTCGTGACCACTGAAACAAGACTCAATTCCCCTGAGTGCGGTTCGCAGAACGAGCTGTTTATGGTCTGTACTGTACATGGAAACTACAGATCTGTCAATCAGGCTGTTGTGTTTGGAACGGATGAGTTGCAGAGATGAATGAGCGAATCAGCACGACCTGCTCAGATTTACACGCTCTTCAAATATCTCAAAAGATTGGTTTCATTTTCCCATCTGAGCCGATTTTCTTCATCGCAACCACATTATGGTCTGTTTTTAATTTGGTTTTTAACAGTTTCATACATTATTCTAGTCCTACAATGCTGTTCTCTCGGCTGATAGTGATCCAGCTGGATTCACTCCTCCTCGCATCACCTCTGTCTAAGCAGAGACGATGCAGCGGCACGTCAGTGCTTTAACATCCCCGGCTCTCTCACCTCCTCATCTCAAACAGAGCTTCAACTCTCACATGAACCTCACACCAGTGCAGTCAATTCTCAGCCAGCTCACTATCGTATCACCGCACTGCATTCTGGGACTCGGAGTTCCTAACTGCTGGATTTCCCATTAAAACATAAACATAGCTGAAAATAAGAAACTAAAAAGTAAAGATGTTCTATGTTTAAAATGTTTGTCCATGTTAATAATATTCAGCAATGTAACTGCTCTAACAATAACAGTGTCAGTCTGTGACATCATCACAGCAACACAACCTCTAACTTCTCTTAAACACATCACAGATATTTTAACATAAATAGATTCCATCTGCTTTAGGGTGGAGTCTTGTTAGAGAAAAAAAATATATTACCTTTAAAAAACTGGTTTAAGGATTTAAACTGCGACTGCGTTTCCTTTAGAAATAAATGTGTATTTTATTCTGACATCTCATCCAGCGTTACAGCAACAGGTGACTGGAGGAAGTTACTTCTCTCTAGATTTACCTAGAAATTAAATCAATCTATGACGTCACAAATGTTTTTACACATCTTTACAGTTTTGTCGATCCTAAACATCACGATGTAGACAAATATAACGGGAAAATATTTCATATAATAAATATCATAAATTATTTTATTTATTTATTTATTTGCTTTTTTTTTTATCGAAAATATTTTATTTCATACTGTTTGAAATTTAAAAAATAAAGTTGATTATATGTTTAACATGAATGTATATAATAAATTATTATAATTTTTTTTTTGCTTTTATTTTTTTTTGCATTTTTTTCAAAAATATTTTTTTCCCATAAATAAATAAATATGTCGATTATATGTATAACATGAATTTGAAATAAGAAGGCATAGAAAGTGCAAAAAAGGTTTGTGCACCAACTGCAGGTTGTTAATAAAGTGACACAACACGCGGATGCCGCTCACCTGAGTCGGGACGCCTGGACGCACACGCGCGCGCGCGCATGGTGGATATTAAACAACAACATGCCAAAGGAAAGAGAATAAACCGAATTATCGGGTGATTATAAGAGCGTGTGAACGTGTGTAAAAAGTTTCAACTTGAACATGCATGACATTATGTGACAACTGCGTAATGGCACTCTGGTGCAGGAGTGAAATCAAAAAGAAGCGAAGACGGTGTGTGTGTGTGTGTGTGTGTGTGTGTGTGTGTGTGTGTGTGTGTGTGTGTGTGTGTGTGTGAGAGAGAGAGAGAGAGAGAGAGAGAGAGAGAGAGAGAGAGAGAGAGAGAGAGAGAGAGAGATTCCCGGTACTCACCCGTGGCGAAGTGGCCGATCGCGGACACCGTGGAGGAGAAGAAGGAGGAGAAAAAGAAGAGCAGCATTGAATCCATGAGGAGATAGAGAGAAGGAACGGCGCAGCCAGCGATAATGTTCTGCAGAACAAAACCAAAACAAACCAAACCAAAAAGAAAAGTCTTCTGCTCGTGCTGCAGCGCGCGGAACCGCAAACCTTCCCGTGTGGCGAAACAGTGGCGCGCGCAAACGCGGTGCGCTCCTTGGCCACGGACAGGGTGAGTGTGTATGTGGGTGAGTGAGTGTGAGTGTGTGAGTGAGAGAGAGAGAGAGAGAGAGAGAGAGAGAGAGAGAGAGAGAGAGAGAGAGAGAGAGACGCACGCTTCTCTCGCTGCGGCTCGTGCTGCTGTTCACACATACACTCAGACTGACACACAGAAGAAGGAGGAGAAGAAAAGAAAAAGGAAGAAAAAAATGAGCGAGGATCCTATTACCAAATCACGTGACAGGAAACCCCGGGGAGGGCGGGCAGGCGAGTAGAGGATTCACCCCGTGTGTACCTGCACCGGGTCCGAGCAAGTTCATCACTTTAGTGCACAACTAAGAATAAGAGAGTCTGAGAAACAGCGCTGTGAACTTTTCACAATAAAAATACGGATTATTATTAACTCCTGTTAGATTTCTATAATATAATAAATACATCAGTGAACATGAGGAATAAATGACACTGGATGGGACTCTGGTCCATCACAGAGCACGCGCGCGAGCGCACACACACACACCCACACACACACATAACTAGAGTCAATTTAGCTTAGCCACTTTTACCTATTGGTCAGTTTTGGGGAGGTAGAAGAAAACCAGGGAACCTGTAGGAAACCCACATGGACACTCAGAGAACATGTGGAGAATCAGACATATGTTTATTCTCTCTAACAGTTGTTCCCAGTCCTAGTTATATCTACACCAAACTAAAACAGCTCTGATTCAACGAGGCAAGGCGTAGACTCCACAAGTTCTCTGAAGGTGTGCTGTGGAATCTGGCACCAAGACATTAGCAGTAGATCCTGTTAGCTGTGTGATGGAGCCTCCATGGATCAGACCATGATGCTCCATCGGACTGAGATCCGAGGAATATGGAGTTCGAGTCAACACCTTAATCTCTTTGCTCTTTGTTACCTGGATACCTGGATAATTTTTGCAGTGGAGAATAAAGATTATCCTGCAACAGGGGACACTTTTGGCATGAAGCAGTGTGGTTGGTTTAGGCAGGTGGTATACAGTAAGTCAAAGGAACGTCCACATGAATGCAAGACCCAGGGTTTCCCAGCCAGTTTAGAGAAGCTCTGATCCAGTCTGAAGGTGTTCAGAATTGAGGAGTTAAGAGTTATAACCTGCAGCATAAGCTTCAACCAAATATAAGTTTTCACATCTCTTTAACATTCACCATCATGGATGATGGAGAACATGGAGAGCATTTTCACAGCCAGAATGAGAACAGTTACAGATAGTTTCCTCTGCAACAACACACTGTTTGGGAACCTGCACAGCAGAGGCCTTTTCTGGAGGAAACCTACAAAGCACAGCTCCTGAACTTCGCCAGGTGATTTTGGAAGATGGAATCATAGCATGTGGAAATGAGTATCGGATTCAAAGAACCTCCAAGAAACACTGCGCTGTAAAATCCTCAGCTGAATTATTAATGTTTCAGGGCTGTTCTGCAGCTGGTGGTCCACAAGCTACAGTGAAGATCAATGGCTTCATAAATTCAACACGTCAACATGACATGAACAACTTACTCAAGTTGCACTAAATCAATATATAAATATACAGATTGTAAATATTCATTACCTCATATACATTACTGTTGCTTGATTTAAAATGAATACCATCTTTATTTTAAACTTGTAGAATTTAACAATAAAATATATATTAATAATTATAGCTATTTTAATATTTTAATACGTTTATGAAAATGCACAAACATCTATTCCAGTCAGCCATCTTTGTAATTGTATATTATTTAAATTATATATTATTTTATTTATAATGTATTATTATTATTATTATTATTATTATTTTATTATTATTATTATTTTTTTTAGAATCAAACATTTTTTCCCTCTGGAATTCGGACAGAAAATTTTGAAATAAAGATTATGTTGAAAAATTATAGAATATTGTGACACCTATTTGCAATTACCAATACAAAATGTAATATTTAAATATAATAAAACTAACAACAATAATAAAACAGTATCCATGTCACAGTAATATACACTAATAAACGTTTTATAATAATCGTTCTCATTACCCGAAGAAAAAAATAGAAATAAAAAAGTAGTTGTAATCAACGTAAATTTTTATGTATTCATTTATTTATTCAAGCTATACTACAGTACAAGGGTAAGCAGAACTTAAAAACCTTCATTTGTTCACACTCATAAAACAAATAAACTTATTAATTTTTTACATAATTTTTATTTATGTTATGGAAAAACTTTATAATTATGAATTCAAGTCATGTTTAAAGGCTAAACAAGGTGGGGTAAGACACATTACATATTGACACATTAACACATTAACACATTAACACACCCTGTACAAGATGAGAGATAACCTCCTGGAGTATTAAGGAGTTTAGAGGCTCCTTTTTTAAATATTAAAAAATAGTTTATTATATATTTAAATATTAAATTGTTTCATGATGAAGTGAGAGCAGACTGTCTCCCTCTGCTGGTCTCTCTCTATCTCTCTCTCTCTCTCTCTCTCTCTCTCTCTCTCTCTCACACACACACACACACACACACACACACACACACACACACACACACACACAATTACACACTTGCTCTCTGGCTGTAAATAACAGCAGGTCTGCATCTTCAGTGACCTCATTGGTCGCAAGAGCGAGAATGAAATCGGCCTGAAAAAAGCGCTGCTAGATCACTTAGTGTAAAATACCACTCTTGTGTGTGTGTGTGTGTGTGTGTGTGTGTGTGTGTGTGTGCGTGTGTAAGGATTTCGGTTTGGGTGTGGAACAAAATAAAAAGTGACCATGAGCTCACAAATCATTGCTGTGATGGTCAGACACTCTTCAGTGCATGAAAATCCACCATGTTTTTTTCCACCATCATCCCCATTACCACAGTTTCTGCCTGTTTTTTCCCCCTGTAAATAAACTGTAAATAAATCAGTCCCTAAAGTAGCATTTTTAAGAGTGTCACCAGTTCAGGATCAAAAAGAAGGACAGGAATTCATAGAGCACTGAGGCATGCGGGGAATCATGCACAGGTCTGGTCTGGACTTGTTCCTAAAGTTGGTTTCTTCAAGGCTGACTGTGCTCACTGGATCTCTGACCTTTGTTACATGGCTCACCCTGTCTAATGTTATACACACCGTATAATTAGCACGAACAACAGCGCATATACGTTAGCATTATCATGTCAAGCTGAATGATATCATTCTCTCCAAAACGTACTTACTGTTATTCAAAACCTACAATTGAATACCGCGATCCTCCGATCAACAACCCAGAGCCTTAACCAGTTGAGCCACCACTGCCCCTGTGTTTGCTTGGTATTTTTCCCAGTTCCTTGTAAAATAGACTTTACGTTTGTTTTCCTGATGGTTGTCTAATGACTCTATGGGTCCTTCTGTGGTTTTCTCATAATCTCATACTCCTGGTGACTTTCTAACCTTTACCTAACATTTGGCCTGTATAGCATTGAGGATTTCTGGTGTTTACTCCTGGTGTATATTAGTGTTTTCTTTCAGGTATTATTCTGGTGATTCCAGGTGTCTTCCTGACAGTTTCCTTGTGTACTCCTGGTCTATTATTGTGTTTATTTACTGTTGTCTCATTAATTCAGGTAATAATCTTCCCAATAATGGTTTACCATTGTGTCTTCATGCTGTTTCTTGATGTGTCCTTGTATCTTCCTGATGTCTTTCTGGTCTATCCTTGTGTTTTGCTGGTTACTTCCTAGTTTATCATTTTATTTTCCAGGTTGCTTACTGGTTTATATTATTCTTTCTCTCTCTCTCTCTCTCTCTCTCTCTCTCTCTCTCTCTCTGTATACACATATACATACCATATCATATATGTCATCATAACGCTAGCTAGAGAATTAGTCCGTATTCCTTAAAATTTGTCCCTTTTTGTTTGGGAGTAATGTTACCTAACTTGTTTTGTTTGTGAGTATCTACAATGGATGTTTGGTTGTTTTGTTTCAGAACTTTCTTTAACAATAGCTTATTTTGTTTATGCAAATATATATATATAAAAAACACACGCACACACACGCGCACACACACGCACAAGCAAACTAACCTGTGGTTATCATCCACTCCTGTCCACTCCTGTCTGTGAATCATCTGTGTGTTTTTATGTTTAAACCTGTTTTTCTCTCAGTGGACTCAGACTCTCTCTCTCTCTCTCTCTCTCTCTCTCTCATTTCCCCCTCTGGTTATTAACACACACATATCTTTCTCACCCCCTTAAGGCCATCAGAACTTCTACAACAATCAAAGCCAAAAAGATAAAAGTGAACATCCGAACCATCCCACCTGTATAGACCACCAGAAACACACACACACACACACACACACACACACACACACACACACACACACACACACACACACACACACACACACACACACACAGATCCCCTTATGTTTCCAGGAGCCTGTAATTACAGTGCGAGTGCAGTGTCACCCAGCCAAGTGTGTATTATTAGCTGCTCTTATCTTCTTGCAGACGAGGCTCGGATCACCTGCAGCAATCGCTCACACCTGCAACTGTGCCCTTCATCTTCTTCTTCTTCTTCTTCTTCTTCATCTTCCTGAGCTGAAGGAGTGTGTGGGAGGAAGAGTACATTAACACCCGAGGCACCAGTTTACACCAGAGACTAATGTTAATGTTTTAAAATCTTTACTCTGAACCTGAGGAGATTTTTTTGTAAACCAGAAATACTACAGAACAAGTAATGTAAAATAATGTAACATTAAACTGTTCACAAGCATGGAAACATAAATAAAATAAATTACATTAAAAAAATTCTTTAATTCATTCATTAATTCAGCCTGTGCCTATCTCAGGCGTCATCGGGCATCGAGGCAGGATACACCCTGGACGGAGTGCCAACCCATCGCAGGGCACACACACACACTCTCATTCACTCACACACTACGGACAATTTTCCAGAGATGCCAATCAACCTACCATGCATGTCTTTGGACCGGGGGAGGAAACCGGAGTACCCGGAGGAAACCCCCGAGGCACGGGGAGAACATGCAAACTCCACACACACAAAGGCGGAGGCGAGAATCGAACCCCCAACCATGGATGTGTGAGGCGAACGTGCTAAACACTAAGCCACCGTAGTAATTAATTTAATAAATTTAATTAATTTATATATTAGTCATATAAAATTAAACTGAAAGCTTAGCCTCTGATTTATTTGCTGTTATTCTGGTACTAGTCTGAGTATTAATAACAAATGGTCCATGGGTTTGCGTAGAAAAGAAGAACAGAAGTGGTCATAGATTAGAACCTTGTAGTACACCACATACACAACGCATTTCTACAATCTAAAGAAGCTTATTTAAGCCTTTTTACCACAAAGCTGCTGTATCACATATCGACGTATCAAGTCGTCATTTTTTTTAGAGCACATTTAAAAACAACAGCTGTTGGCCAAAGTGCTGTGCAGAATTTAAGCATATAATAAAATACAAAACAAAATCCAAAATGCAAAAGTCAACATAGGACACAACAACAGATAATAGACTAAGGTTATATAGCAGTGAGCTTACCTATGATCATACGCAACAGTAAAAAAATACGTTTTAAGAAGATGTCTTATGGGACATATTTAATCAGTATAAACAAATGAATGATTTTCTGGTTATGAGTCTGATTCAAAATGAGTCAGGACTATCAGTGTGAGATGTGTGTTTGTCTCTCTGTTGATAAACGTATACTGAATTTTAAAGATACAAATTTTAGGTTCTTTTTAGATGAACAAGTTCTTGTGGCATCTCAGAGACCAGTAAAAGGGCTTGATATTACCAACTTCTTTGAAGATACGAACATTTGTGTGGAAAAAAACGAACCTTCTTTTACTTTTCTATAAATATATCAACCCTAGTATCTTAAGGAAAAACAAAAATACTTATGAAGCACTAAAAAAAATTCAAAGTCTGGAAAAAGTTTTTAGTTTTATATGAGACAATAAACTCCAAGTAACTGGTACTGGTTGTTTATTACTTAGTTCATACAGTGTGTGGAGAAGCGCTCAGCTGACAACCTGATGAACCTGAACACTAAAAAACAATTTTTTAAAAAGTAACGTACCAAAGTTAGGAATGTTACTACAAGAAAGGTGTGTTTAGAAGATTGTTTTCGTTGGCTGACAGACACCTGTGTACATGCTGGCTAATTATTGCTAACTATATTTTTTACGTTTTTTTTTAAGTACAAACTAGTAAATGCCTTGAAATCTCATAGCCAGCTTATAATATCAAAATATCATAGAATTTTATTAAAATTTTCTAATGCTTTCATTGAAGCTTTTACCTTTACCTACATAGCTAAATTTATTTGCTATTTTTTGGGAAAGTACTCAAATATTAGCTAGTTGTCTTTAAGATATATTGTGTAATCGAGTTTTTTTTCCTGGAAATGTAATTTAATGTGAGCTAGTTGGTCTGATCTTTTTTTGTTAGCTAGCTAGTTTTGTTTAGGAAATGTTCTCAGTGATTAGACAGCTATGTTTAAGATCTTTTGTTTTAGCCAGTTTTGTTTGGGGATATTTTCTAATGTTAGCTAGTTTTTTGGAATATTCCATGTTAGTTAGATAGTGTTAGATAGTGTTGTCTGGAAAATATTCTCTAATCCTCTCATAGCATATTTTGTTTGGGGTATTAGCCTCAAACTGTGTTAGCTAGTATGTTTTGTCTGTAGAATAGTCTGTAATATTTGCTATCTTTATTTTGAATATTCAGTGTCAGCTAGCTAGTTTAGTCCCTGAGAATATTCTCTAATTCTCATTTTGTTTTGGATATTGTGTTTTAGCTAGCTAGTTTTGTCTGGAGAATATTTTCTAAGATTAGCTCAAGGAGTTTTGGATATTGGGTATTAGCTAGCAAGCTTAGACGACATTGTGTGTGTCCTGGTAGCATTGGCAATGTTTCTAAATTCAAAGAAACAGGTTTGTGTTATGATAAATGCTTGAGGCCAAAAACTCATTAAGGTTCTTGTTTGAAGCCTGTGCTGACAACCGCCGGTCCACCCAGCACAAAATTCCTCAGATTCTCCCCTGAACACGGCTCAAAACAAAGTGTTGTTTTAACAATGTGAGGTTTGTGTGGGAATGTGTGCACATGTACAGTAGGTGTGTGTGGTCGGGTGTTACATTAGGCTAATCCAGGTCAACTCCAGAGAATTAGTTCGTGAACCTGCAAGATGTTAGCTAAAATAAATGAACATAATTTATGAGCTAATGTGCAAATTAAATTTTCTTTAGTTACAGTACATTAGTATCAGGAAAATGTAATTTATTGCAAATTCTTTAAACGTTATATGAAATCATCATTATTGTCACTGACAGTATTGTAATTTCGTGATTTAGCTTATATTTGTAAGTTACATTCTAAATGTGTGTATTTAAACTTGTGACCCTAGGTTTAGTCTAATCTAGGACGATAATTTCAGTTAGCAAAGATCATAAACATTTGCAAAACTTGTTAGCAAAAAGAAATTTCTGTTGCAAATAAAAAAGGGTTAAAATTTTTTCAAAACAACAGTCTGTTTTGGTTCAACGTATGGAAAGTCTAAATGTCGAACATTTGCCAAAAGCAACATTACAAATGTACAGCAGATGTTGGCTTACAGTCCAGCCTTTTCTTTAGTACTATTATTTTTAGGAAGTACTGCACTGCACTGACTAATATACATAAAAAATTTAATAGTAAATTACATTCCAAAATTTGTTCTGGGCAATATGAGCAATTAAATTCTTGTTTTTGTGTTTCAAATATTTCACCTCTTAAAATAGTCAAATTAGACAATTCCAGTTAGTAAAGTTGTTATACTTTGTTGTTATATAACTTTTAAACATTATTAAAGATTTTCCAGTTACAGTTTAAAGTCGATGATTTGGATGAAATGCAAAATGAATAAAATTGCAGATGCTAAGAATAAATTGGTAGAAAAAATTAAGTCAGAATCAAAAAATCAACTGAAAATTTTAAACATTAGGAAAATCAATATTTTTGTTACTATAAAGTTATTTCTCTTACATGAAACTACATTCTAAGTTTTTGTATTTTTGGTGTGTTTGTGTTCCAAGTGCGAGATTAGTTCAATTATGGCTATCTTGTCTATGCTGGTTAGCAAATTGTTGTTGTTAAAAACATTATACCAATAACCTTTGGTTACAGTACATTTTAGGCTTAGAAAGTTTTAAATGTATGATTACAAGAGCTCCAAAGTCAAACATCTTTCATTATGTCCTAACTTGTCAGCCTAGATGCCTGCTCTGACTAATTAATGAGAAACGACATTAGATGAAACAAACCGAGGAGCCTAAACAGTCCTGTTGTGCTGTGACATTATGAAAGGAAAATAAACAGCCAGAGGAAATATAGACATAATTCTTTTATGAACAAGTGGTTGACATTTGAATTCCACGAATCATTCCAATACACAAAGCAAGAGGTTGGACTGCAATCATCAGATTAGAATGTACCACTAGTGTTTTGACTTTGATGTTTTATAGTTTTTAGAAAACAAAATGTCAGTAGCTCATGCTAACTAGCTGGCTAACACAAGCTGACAAAAGGATTTTAGTTATATTCATAAATGTGTGAATTCTTAATTGGTAAACTAAAAGCTAACCTATTTTTTTGCGAACTAATCTAACAAAATTATTCAAGAAAGGACTTCTACCACTAGCTAGTCTAACATAAAATTATTCAAGAAAGGACTTCTACTACTAGCTAGTCTAACATAAAATTATTCAAGAAAGGACTTCTACTACTAGCTAGTCTAACATAAAATTATTCAAGAAAGGACTTCTACTACTAGCTAGTCGTTCAATAATATATAAGCTAAGTATTTCTAAAAGGAGTGTCCAGCCATATTGTTTGTTGTTAATCAACATAGGTGGCACTAACCTGAAAGACATTCTAGGTGTTTAATGCTAATGCCAACCATTGAGCTAGCAACAAAGCGAACCATTTCTAAGAGAATGTTTAAGTCACATTTATAAATGTGCAAACAATATATATCTTCATTAGAAAGTCTAGCCAGCTAGCTAATATGAGCTAAACTGACAGGATTCACTTTCATAAACTTTCAGTGTAATTTTACCTGGTATTAGCTGAATTGACAGACTTTCTTAAAGGCACATTTGTAAATATTAACTGCTAATGCTAACTAACTAGCTAGTAGGCCCAAACTTGTCAGGATTTCAGATGATTTTTAAGCAATATTCATAATTCTGCACTTGTATACTGATTCAGATAGCTAACGTGTTATTACGTGACAGGATTTCTGACAGGATTTTATATTATATTCATAAAAGTTCTTATATTCCTTTAAAAAACTAATTTGACAGTATTATATTTTAAAAACTAACTGTTAATTTTAAATAGCTGGTAGCTTTTTACAGCTATAAATTTAATTATAGCGATTTAGCATCCTGACAGGATTTCTGAAGAGATTTTTACTTCCTATGTATAATTAGCTAGCATAAGCTAATTTCACTAGATTTCTTAATTAATGGATTTGTTCACAGCGTAGTAATGCTAGCTGGCTAACATGAGCTAACCTGAGAGGATTTCTCTGAGGATCTTCATGGCTTAATCCTAACTGCTAATGCTAACCAGAGCGTTAAATTTATTTTTTACCATCTCTTGGAAATTCATGAATCTGGTCTTAAGAGCTTTCAGATGTTGTTTCTCTCCACATCTCTCTTTTTTCCCCTCCGTCATTTTGTTCCTTTAAATAAAAAGTTGTTTCTGCCAAACATTCCCTGACAAACGTCCTAACTTCACTGCAGAAAAACCACAGGAGGCTAAATAAACCACAGATAGATTGACAGCCTGATATAGAGAGACCGAGAGAGAGAGGGGCTGGGGGGGTAAACCTGATGGATTTAACGCCATTTAGCATGTTCCCATGTTTATGGCTGCATTAATGGTGCGGAAAGTGTGAGCAAGCTGCGCTCTCTCTCTCTCTCTCTCTCTCTCTCTCTCTCTCTCTCTCTCTCCTCTGTTCTCTCTCTATTGCTCTCAAAAGATCTAAGATCTGGATCTTTTGAGTGATGCAATTCTAAATGAACTCTGAGGTTTGAGGTTCTGCTTAACGATTTCTAATATTAGCTTTAGCAACAGGGCCACACGACCGAGACTTACAGATCCATGATGCATGGCAGAGGTCAGCCCCGGGCTTCTGCTGCTTTATTTGTCTATGATCATGAGAGCAGTGAAATTACAGCAAGAGCGAGAAAGAGATATTTAATACATGTACATATACTGTAATTCCATTCGTTGCTAGCAGGATAATAGAAGCTACGGATCTCTGAGGGAAATTATCCAGCCATACTGATAGTTCGCAATCAACAGATCTGGCTAATATGAGCCAACATGAGAGGATTTCTAACATGAGGATGTGTGTGTTCACAGCAAATAATAACTAGCTAGCTAACATGGGAGGATTTCTGAGAGGATGTGTAACACAGCTAATGATAATTAGCTATCTAGCAGGAGCTAACTTGACAGAATGTCTGAAAAGATACTAGCTAACCTGAGAGGATTTCTGAGAGGATCTTTGTCCTCCATTAACGATAGCTAGCTAGCTAGTTAGCATGACCTAACTTGACAGAATTTGTGAGGGGATTCATGTTCATAGCTAATGATAACTAGCTAGAAGCAGGAAATAACCTCACAGAAAGTGTACAAGATAAAACTTTACCCTAATCTGAAATCTGTTTATGTTCAGTTACATCCTGTTTATTTGCATGGAAAACTTGATTGGCTTTTACATTGTATGATGTAATATATATATATTTATATAAATATAAAATATCCTTATGATATTATTTTTTATTTAATCTTGATTAAATGATCTTGGAACATGGATCATATCTTGTCTGAACACGGACATATAAGAGTAAGCTTTTGGGGAAAACACCCATCATGTCTGTGGTAAAAGTTGTAACTCAAAAAGATGTGATGAATAAACAAAACTTCAGCCAAAGACAATTTTGGTGTGGCCCGAGAAAAAAAAAAAAACATATTTCTGGGGGGAAAAAGCTATAATTTCAATCTAAAGCATCTGTAGCATCTGCAGACTGGAAGATGTCATTAGTGAGGATTGGAATAAATGATGACGTAGTGTGTGTGTGTGTGTACCAGTGTGTGTCTGTGTGTATTAGTGTTTGTGTGTATCACTGTGTGTCTGTGTACCATGGTGTGTGTGTGTGTGTGTGTGTGTGTCTCTGTGTGCATGTGTACCAGTGCGTGTCTGTGTGTATACCTTTGTGTCTGTGCGTGCATGTGTGTGTACCAGTGTGTGTGTGTGTACCTGTGTGTGTGTGTGTGTGTGTGTGTGTGTGTGTGTGTGTGTGTGTGTGTGTGTATTTGGATGACGTTATCTTGTCTCTGGTGTTTGAATAGTATTTGATGGAAACATAAACACATGTTCATAAGTTGACTTAACATTTGTAAAACTGGATGGGAAGATAACCAAAGAGTGTGTGTGTGAGAGAGAGAGAGAGAGAGAGAGAGAGAGAGAGAGAGAGAGAGAGACAGAGACAGAGAGAGACAGAGAGAGAGAGAGAGAGAGAGAGAGAGAGAGAGAGAGAGAGAGAGAGAAAGTCCTAGTAGCTCTTAGTCCTTTGTGGAAACCGCAGAAAGTTCCTGACTCTGCCAAGAGCCATTTACTCCATTTTCCTCCATTAGAGAGGAACACAAGTGGTTGTGTGAAGCTGTGCTCTTAAAGACCGAGCCCATGACTGAATGAAACCAGAGAGGACGGACAGATGGGTCGGATAAAAGAAAACCAAATCCGAAAACTGTTTGCAGGACAAATGATGGGGTACAAAGGCTAAGATCATACCGTAACACAAACCACACCAAAGAGAACCAAATTTTAGCTCTGGGCCATTTTGGTTTTAATTTTTTTCTTACGTAAAAAAAAACCTATACTAAACATATACAATGTGTTGCTTAAACCAAATGTAATCAATCATCCACAAGAACTTTGGTGTTGAAAGTTTGTGTCATTTTTAGCACTATTAAACATCGTCAGTTGATATATATATATAATTTTATTATATCATAATCAAACATTCTATGAAGTATATTTGATCGATTTATTTATCATTATTATAAATGTAGGTAGTTTCACTCATTGATTTTTCATTATTTGTCTTATAATAGTTCTATATTATATAATAAACAGTATATAAGTGTTATTACATATCCCATTTATTTAAATAAATGCAATATGGATAAATGTAAGTAAATAACTATTATTAAATTCACTATTATACAAAAATATTTATGAATTCATTTATTTAATGTTATTTATTTATTTATATTTATTTTTTTATTTGTGCACTTTATTATTATTTTGATATTTTGATTTTTGATATATTTTGATATATTTATTTTGATAATCTTCCAGTGTTACATTACATTTATGTCATTTGGCAGATGCCTTTATACAGAGCAACTGACATTTAATCTTATTTTATACAGCTGAGAGTTAAGGGCCTTGCTATATATATATATATATATATATATATATATATAAAAATCCAATATTTTCAGTATACATTTATTAAATTTCATTTATTTTCCCAAAACTAACAAAAAAAAACCCCTCTAACTATTTGAGATTATCTCATTGGGATTTAGTGTTCGAGATATTAACACAATTATAAAACAATTTTCGTGTGTGTGATCAAGAATCCCGTCGTATTTCAGATCAGACGGGCAGCTTGCGATGTCTCTCTCGCACCAGGGATGAAAGCGAGGGGAAAAACCCAGAGTTAAAGGTGACTTTGAGGATACTTTTGTTCTTTAAGCGGCCCATTAAAGGTAATCGTGCTGAAGACTGGTGCCGTTACGCGCAGGGGCATGAAGAGAGCGGGGGGGGAGTCCGAGCAGATTTTTAGGGGGATTCTGGGGAAGAAGCCACATCAGTCAGGACAATCTGCACTCATGTACAAACCCCCATCTCACACTGAAGCTTAATGTGTTTGCTAGAGATTATTACACATATCGAAGCGGGACTGAGGCCTACGGGTTTGTATTTTAAGTTGTGTCGCAAATCCAGAGCAGCGATCAAAGCATAACACGCCGGCTTTGTGGCTGAGAACTGGAGCGTGACGTGTGTTAAGTGCAGAGATTTCGCTGGTGAGCTTCCGAGAGGAGACGTGTTTTTGTTGGCGTTGAAGATGCAGCAGGGTTAAGACAAAAATCGGCGTGATGTGGAGGCGCATGAGCGAGCGCAGGAATGAGATAAGGCCTTAATTGAATTAAGACGAGAGAGATCACATGTCAACTTCAAGCACAGTTAGAAAGAAGAAATCTGGATGAACTCAAGAGAGAGAATGAGGAAGATACAGTTCAGTGCTCTGTGTGTGTGTGTGTGTGTGTGTGTGTGTGTGTGTGTGTGTGTGTGTGTGTGTGTGTGTGTGTGAGAGAGAGAGAGAGAGAGAAAGAGAGAGGTAGGGAGAGAGAGAGAAGAAGATACAGTTCAATGCTCGAACAAGTGTGTGCGTGTGTGTGTGTGTGTGTGAGAGAGAGAGAGAGAGAGAGAGAGAGGTAGAGAGAGAGAAGAAGATACAGTTCAATGCTCGAACAAGTGTGTGGGGGAGAGAGAGAGAGAGAGAGAGAGAGAGAGAGAGAGAGAGAGAGAGAGAGAGAGAGAGAGAGAGAGAGAGAAAGAGATAGGTAGACAGAGAGAAGATACAGTTCAATGCTCAAACAAGTGTGTGCGTGTGTGTGTGTGTGAGAGAGAGAGAGAGAGAGAGAGGTAGAGAGAGAGAAGAAGATACAGTTCAATGCTCGAACAAGTGTGTGGGAGAGAGAGAGAGAGAGAGAGAGGGTGAGAGAGAGAGAAGAAGATACAGTTCAATGCTCGAACAAGTGTGTCTGGGGGGTGAGAAAGAGAATCTATCCATCTATTTCCACCTCTCTCTTGCTCGCTCTCTATCTCTCTCGCTCTGTTTGAGGAGTTAAGGATATTTTTTAGACCCTTCCTTTTTTTTTTCTTCAGTGAAACATTTAAAATGTTAGTCGTGTTTCCAAGAACAATGGAGGAAATATCTGGTCTCCAGGTACAGACTTGACTGCTACCCTGCTTCACACCTCTGATCATCTCCTGATGTCCTTCACCATCACCATCACTGTCACTCTCTCTCTATCCTTCATAACACAGACTACCATCATTTCTCTCCATCTCGTTAAACCTCCACTCAATAGCTTTCTCTTCCTCTTCTTCTGTCTTTCCTCAGCCATGGAGCTCTACTCTCTGTCTACTAAACCTGGTAAGACTTCTTGGCCTGCTCCTCAGCTATCAGATATGTCAAGCAGCAGATCTAAAGAACTTAAAGCTGTAGGGAGAAAGTGAAAGAAGTCACTACTCGACAGATCTCACCTCCTTCCAGGGTTCTGTATTGAAATTCTCCTCAGAAAAAACTCCTGCTGAAGTCTGAAGATGGCCTCTGACTGGGAAAAGCTTCAAACTTCCACACAAGAACTTCCACACATCTTCTCTTCACTACCAAACCACCAGACTATTGATGAGAAGATCTTCCACCTTCTCTTTTGTCATTACATTACACACCCAGGACTCTTCTTCTCCTTCACTAGTGCCCCTTTCCCACCGAGGCAGTTCGAGTGCAGGTTCGGAGCCTAATTTAGAACCAGTTCTTTCTGTTTCGACCGCCAAAGCACCGGCTCCGAACCAGGAAAAGTGGTTCTTAAGTAGCACCAAAACGTCGCTGGTCTAGACTTAAGAACCGCTCGCGTCAGGAGCTGGGGGCGGGGCTACTGTTAGCGCGTTTGATAATGTACCTTAAGTATACTAATGTTTAATACACTTTTACTTTACCGCGATATGATACATTATCAGCACACATGATAGTAGGTAGCTACATGCTAAGGCTAAATTTTTTTCGGTGTTAACGATAAAATAACATTATGTACTTTATCGATTACAACCTCCGTTTATACAGATTACACGGAGCCGCACGTACACGTTTTATTCGCCGCGTTTGGATGTTAATGTAGGTTCATAAAGCCATGAGCATTAACAGTAAAGCGACATCCGCCATTGTTGTTGTGTTTGTGTTTGCCGCTGCTGCGCTAACGTCGCTGTGTAACGTGACACGTATACAGTGACGTCACACTCGGCGCTGTGATGCTCTCTAGCCGGTGGAAAGGCAAACCGGTTCTTAGAAGGTTCGCCAGTGGAACCAACTTTGAACCAGCACCAGCGCTAGCTCTGAACCAGCACCCGGTTCTTTCCGGTGGAAAAGAGACATACGATCTCCTTCAACAGATCCTAACAATCACCTGCCTACTGGATCCCATCCCTTCCACAATGCTCCAGACAATCTCACATTCCCTTCTGCCCTTCATCACTACCATCATCATCAGTGGTTCCATAACATCTGGTGATGTACCGACTACCTTCGAGAAAGCAAGTGTTCTTCCCATCGTGAAGGAACCTGCTCTGGATTCTTCAGACGTCCGTTCTGGTGTGTTCACACTCATTAATCACACAACCATCAGTTTTCTTCCCCCCCCCCTCCTTCTCTCTTTCCTCACACCTCTCTTCCCCTCCTCCCCCATTCTTTCTCTCTCCCGCCTTTCACTTTAAAAGTTACTATAAACTTCTTCCTTTCAAGCTCTGACTTTTCCTCTCTCTCTCTCTCTCTCTCTCTCTCTCTCTCTCTCTCTCTCTCTCTCTCTCGTCTCTCACTTTCTCCTCTCATTCCTCCTCTTTCTTTCCTTCCTCTCTCTTTATCTCATTCATCTCTTTCCCTTACTCTCGCTCTCTCTCTCTCTGTCTCTCATTTCATAACTGAATTTCCTGAATTAGACAGATCACTTCCACTTTTGTTTATAGAAGCCGTGTTTTCCACCAAACCTGCAGCCAATTTATTTCCTCTCACATTCTTTTTACTTTCGCTGCTCATGAGATTCCACCATTTTCAAGACGCCACATCAGTAACAGAGGGAAAAAAAGAAGAATGAAAAAGAATAAAAACTTGAGACAAACTCACATGTTAAGAATCAGTAAAAACACACACAGACACTTACACACACACACACACACACACACACACACACACACACACACACACACACACACACACACACTTACAAACACACACAGACACTAACACACACACACACACACACACACACACACACACACACACACACACACACACAGACACATACACAAACACACACACACACACACACACAAACACACACAGACACTTACACAAACACACACAGACACTTACACAAACACACACAGACACACACACACACAAACACACACAGACAGACATTTACAAACGCATACATACACAGAAACTAACAAATACACACTCACACACACACACACACACAAACACTTACAAGCACACAAAGACACACAAACACTTACAAACACACACACACAAAGACACACAAACACTTACAAACACACAGACACACACTTACAAACACTCAGACACTTACAAACACACACACACACCGACACACACACACACACACACACACACACACACACACACACACACACACACACACAGACACTTATAAAAGGACACATACACAGACACTAACAAACACACACACACACATTTACAAACACACATAGACAGACACTTACAAACACACACACACAGACCTTTACAAACACATCCACAGACACTTATAAACACACATACATACACAAACATACACACAAACAAGGGCACTTACAAACACAAACAGAAACATGCAAATACACACAAACATGCACAGACACACACTGTTACAAACACACACACAGACACATACAAACATACATGCAAACACACAGACACATGCAAACACACACACTTACTGTACACATACACACACTTACAAACACACACACAGACACATACAAACATACATGCAAACACACACAGACATGCAAACACACATACAGTACAATTACACACACACACACACACACACACACACACACACTTACAAACACACACAGACACATGCAAACACACACACACTTACTGTACACATACACACACTTACAAACACACACACAGACACATACAAACATACACGCAAACAGACACAGACTTGCAAACACACATACAGTACAATTACACACACACACACACACACACTTACAAACACACACAGACACATACAAACATACATGAAAACACACACAGACATGCAAACACACATACAGTACAATTACACACACACACAAACACACACACAGACACATGCAAACACACAAATACACACACACACGTTCAGACACACACTAACAAACATTAATCTCTTTCTCTATCATTTTCTTTCTTTCCCTTCTCTTCATATTTCTCTCCCTTTCTCGTCTTTTTTTTATTCTCTTCCATCTCTCTTCTATCTCTCAGTCTCATCTTTTTCTTTCTTCTCCTTCTCCATCTTTCTCTCTCTCTCTTTTCCACCTTCGTTTAACTTTCCCTTCCCTTTCTCTGCATCTCCTCCTTTCTCTGGCTCTCGTCATTGGCCTTTTTTTTCTCCTCTCGTTTTTTTCCCCTTCCCTTTTATCTGTCTCTCTCTTCCTCCATCATGTCCATTCTTCCCTTCCCTTTTTGATCTTTTCTACCTTTATCTGTTTCTCTTTTCCTCCACCACATTATCCCTCCTTCATTAGTTTCTCTGTAGGATCTCTCAGCAACTCTTCTCTTTTCTCACTCTTTCCCTCAGACATCTGTCTTTTTCTCGTCTTCTAACTTTTCTTCAAATAGAGTTTAAGGATGTGAGGATGGGGTTAGACCTCCATAATCTCAGATTGCTGAACACCCGGACAGGTGAGACCAGCACCTGTGTGTGTGTGTGTGTGTGTGTGTGTGTGTGTGTGTGTGTGTGTGTGTGTGTGTGTGTGAGAGAGAGAGAGAGAGAGAGAGAGAAACGAGAGCGAGAGGGGGATTTTTCCTTCTGCAGGCCGAAACAGCAGCGCTAATTACAGCTGAGCCGCTCAGATGGCTCACACAGAGAGATGAAACACTCGTCCTTCATCCCTCACTCAGCGTAAAGCCGGACTCGGCTCACTGATCTGCTCTTTGCTTTAGATCCAAACACACACTCACTCACACACACACACACACACACACACACACACACACACACACACACACACACTTGACATCAGGACTTGCGTTAAAACAGCAGATGAAAGCTCAGCTAATCTTATGTACATACACACTCTTCCATCTCAGAGCACTAATGGAGCGTCAGGACGATAAAAACTACAAGGAACATCTGGGATTGACACACACACACACACACACACACACACACACACACACACACACACACACACACACACACACACACACACACACACAGTGTTTTTGCTTTGCTAATAGATACAAGATTGCACAGCTGGCAGCAGTAAACCCACTGCACCCTGCTCTCTCTCTCTCTCTCTCTCTCTCTCTCTCTCTCTCTCTCTCTCTCTCTCTATCATTCTCCAGCATTTTCTCTCTATTTCTCTCTCTCTCTCTTCACACACCCTCCTTCCTTCTCACTTTCATCATTTTTTATTATTCTTTACGTCTCCTTCTCTCTTTCTATCTCTCCTCGTTTTTTTTTGTCCTCTCCTGCCTTTATTTATCACACCTTCCTTTAGCTTTTCATTTCTGTCTCGCCATCACATCTTAACCCCCTCTTTCTTACTGTTTCTCCTCTCTTTCTCTCTTTCCATCCCGTTTTTTTCATTCCCTTCTCTTCATATTTCTCTCCATCTTTTCTCTTCTTTCTTATTCTCCTCCGTCTCTCTTCTATCTCTCAGTCACATCTTTTTCTCCTTGTTCACCTTCTTTATCTATCCCTTTCCATGAGTCTATCTTTCTTTTCTTCACTTTCCCCTCCCTTTTTTTTCTGGATCTCCTCCTTTCTGTAGTTCTCGTCATTTTCCTTCTTCTCCACAAATTCATTTTCCTCAGCAGATCTTTTCTTTTCTCTCTCTTTCCTTCATCCGCCTTTTACCATCTCTCATCCTCTCTCTTCAGTCCCTTTCTTTCTCTCCTTAGAAGCTTTTTCTCTTTAATTCTTTTAATTTTAGAGCTCTCTCTCTCTCTCTCATTCTTTCATCCTCTCCATTTCTTTCACTTTCTCCTTCTCATGTATATTTGGTCAGATATTTTCTTCCTGATTTTGTTCAGCTTCACTTTTTTTCTTCCCTCATATTCTCTTTTTTGTCTGTATTTCTTTTATGTTTCTTTTCTCATTTGTATATCTTTTTCTCTTCCCTTTTTTATGGCGCATCTCTTTTTATTTTTCTTCCCTTTTCATATCCCCCTGTTTCTCTGCCACAAACCTTCAAATGCTTTGTGTCCAGTCCAGACTATTCTAATTAAATTACATCTCTCTCTCTCTCTCTCTCTCTCTCTCTCTCTCTCTCTCATACACACACAGAAAGAAAGCCAAATAGACAGAGACAAGACAGATAGAGATGGAGTGTGAGAGAGAGAGAGAGAGAGAGAGATGGCAACACATCCAAACAGAAAGACACAGACAGACAGATGGACAAAGAGACAAACCGATGGACTGATAGACAAAAGCCCTATTCGGACGGGATTAGTTTTACGTGGGGACGTGGAGTGATGCAATTTTACCTCAGGACGTCTGTGATATTAATCGGCCAATTCGCACGGGACAAGACATCTCAGTAAAACTAGCAGAAGTGGGAGGGGTGACTCGCTTTACGCACCACAGTAACCTCCTTGTCGTCATGTGCGTATGACGTCGCTTCCTGTTATCACGTGCGCAAACAGGAAATGACGGAATTTTACCGTACATATTTACAGCGGGTCTATTCGGACGGGATCAGTATTACCTGAGGTCATTTTTCCGGCCCTTTTTACAGAAGGTAAAAGTCGGCGTAATCTTTACTGACATCGTCCGTAATGACATCGTCCGTAATGATTACCGAGATGACACATTCGGACGCGACTAAAATCACACAGAAGCTCTGGTAATAATTACTTTACCCCCCACGTCCCCACGTAGAGCTGATCCCGTCCGAATAGGGCTAAAGACAGACAGAGAGATGGATCAATACACACACAGACAGAGAGACAGAGAGATGACCAGACAACCAGACAGACGGAATAAAGAGAGAGGCTGACAAATACAGTATAGACAGACAGAAAGACAAATGGACCGACAGACAGAGAGAAAGACGGCTAACAACCAGACAGACAGAGTGACAGACAGATAGAGAGACCAGTAGACAGAGAGACAGACAGATTCCCTAATATATTTCACTGTGGGGAAAAAAATTCCCAAAGAAATTCCACATCCCAAACTTCTACAATATTAAAATAAATCTTTCTCCAGCCCCACCATATTGTACATGTTATTATTATAAACCACTGGCACACACACACACACACACACACACACACACACACACACACACACACACACACACACACACACACACACACACACACACACAGTGCATCAGTCATCAACATTTATTGTAAATCTTCACAAATCTCAGAGTTTTATTTCAAAATGTCATCGTTTCCATTCGACTGTGATTTCTCGTAATGAGCCGAGACCACAACCACAAAGTTATTTGTTTAACATTTCTTTTTTTAAAAAGAATTAAAAACAATTCTCGATTGAAATCAAATCCTGTTATAAATTTACTCGAGGTGCCGTTACACTAGACTTCCATCGTGAGGCATTTCTTCAGAAGCCGCGGCGAATATGGCGGCGACCGGATTTGACATCGCAAGCCATGCCATTGCTTAAGCAGATTTTCTCCTCGTTAGCAGTAAGCTAGTCTGCTAAAATAACTATCTGATCATAAGGCAGTTACAATATTTGCTTCCTCAGTGTTAGAGATTAGACGCTAATGTGTCAGGGTTCTGGAGCTAAGGTGAACACTTGCGTTTCCGGTCTCCAGCGTTCGCATGAATACGAATGGAAGTCGATGAAAGGGAAAGTGTAGCGTAACTTTAAAGGTGGGGTCTCCGATTTTTGAAAGCCAATGTCGACATTTGAAATCACCAAAACAAACACGCCCCTAACCCAAACGGGTCCCACCCCTGTATCGATAGCTCCGCCCACACATACATACGTAACCCAGGCGACTAACGGAAAGAAACGTGTCTTTATCATAGCTGAAGGGAAGAACAATACGATTGTAGATAAACAAACAAGCAAAAATGCCACACAAGCATAATCATGTAAAGGACAAAGGCATATATTAGTTCTGTGTAACAAAGCAAAACCAACGTTACTCACCTATCGAGAAGGAAAAAAGCACCTTGGCGTCTTAAGTAAAGTCGGCCACATATTCACAGGTCGGAGTTTCCCGAGTCGATAACTCCTGAGCTAAACGCTGTTACTACACAAAACGCGGTTGTAGCTGCCTCTCTACATTACTACGATAGAAAAGAGGTGTTATTTGTGTAGTAACAGCGTTTAGCTCAGGAGTTATTGACTCGGGAAACTCCAACCTGTGAATATATGGCCGACTTCCTGCTCCTTCAGTTCTCTCCAGCGCTGGAAAGCTGATCCTATATTAACACGTCCTACTTCTTGTCCTTATCGTAAGTCTTTCTTCTCTTTCTTTCTTTGTTTTTATCCTCCATGTCGATGTTAAAACCGCTTTCTGCTAACGTCACACACGCGCACTGAACACTCTCTCCGCCCATATCGACAAGCCCCGCCCCTTTCTGCTCATTGGCTACACGTTTATTTTGTTTTTGTTTTGATTTTTCTGAAGCATTTCTCAAAAATCGGAGACCCCGCCTTTAAACGACTTTAAGCATGTACAGGACCTGATTCTGAGCATAAGGAACTTCCTTGACATAAATACTTTTAAGGTTCCGTTTAAAGGTCAGAACCTCGTTCGGGTATCTCGTCCATCCCCGATTGTTTCTTAATACGATTTAAATATAAACATCCTTCAGACACAAAACTAGACTTGAAATAAAGCAGGAAGGTTGAATCATGAGTAAAGTTAACCCTCAAGGGGCTGTGATCAAATTAGCACCAGGGAGAAAACTAATCAACAGTTTAAATTAAGCTTAAACACGTGGCTGCTGAACGGAACTGACGGTGCAAAAAAAAAAAAAGAAAATTGAATCCAGGAGGTTTTATGACACGTTGCTTGTACTGTTGTAATGTAGATGACATGGAAGTCACACAGTACAACAGAGCGATGAGGCAGCAGCTGAAGGGTGTCACAGATTTGTAGGGTCGGGCTGATAAACCACCTTGTTTTCTCTCTCCTTTGTTCTTTCCCTGTGAAAGAAACAAAAAGGCAAAGGTTGTGAGACGCAAATGCAAAGGAGGAGGCATTAAGACTTTAAAAAAAGAATCCAGAAATAACACAAAAGCGTCGCTGACCATATAAACAGACGGAAAGACGGAAACCGAGGCAGACAGACGGGCAGACGGAAAGATGGGCGGATGGAGAGATGCAAAGAGAGACAGACGAACTGACAACCGGATCGACACACGGATGGACGGACAGACAGACGGATGGACAGATGGATGGACAGAGGGTTAAACAGAAATATGGGCAAAAAAAAAGACAGATGGAAAGAAGAGTCTGACGAAAGGTCAGACTGACAGAGACATACAGAGAAACAGACAGGGAGATGGGCAGACAGACAAACGGAGGTAGACGAGTCAGTGGGTACAGAGATGTGTGTAAAGTTAGGAAGACGTGTACAGTATATAAACATGTAAGTGAGGGGGTAGACAGGTGGGTAGAAACAAACAGCCAGACAGGTAGGTTAGTAAACAGAAGTTTGATATGTAGACAAGTACAGGAGGTAAGTAGGGAGACAAGTAGGGAGACTAGTCGAGAGATAGGTGGAGAGCAGGTAAGTAGGTAGACAGGCAGTGAGACGGGTGGAGAGCAGGTAAGTAGGTAGGCAAGCAGTGAGACGGGTGGAGAGACAGGTAAGTAGGTAGACAAGCAGTGAGACGGGTGGAGAGACAGGTAAGTAGGTAGGCAAGCAGTGAGACGGGTGGAGAGACAGGTAAGTAGGTAGACAAGCAGTGAGACGGGTGGAGAGCAGGTAAGTAGGTAAGTAGGTAGACAAGCAGTGAGACGGGTGGAGAGCAGGTAAGTAGGTAGGCAAGCAGTGAGACGGGTGGAGAGCAGGTAAGTAGGTAGGCAAGCAGTGAGACGGGTGGAGAGCAGGTAAGTAGGTAGGCAAGCAGTGAGACGGGTGGAGAGACAGGTAAGTAGGTAGGCAAGCAGTGAGACGGGTGGAGAGCAGGTAAGTAGGTAGACAGGCAGTGAGAAGGGTAGAGAGCAGGAAAGTAGGTAGGCAAGCAGTGAGACGGGTGGAGAGCAGGTAAGTAGGTAAGTAGGTAGACAAGCAGTGAGACGGGTGGAGAGCAGGTAAGTAGGTAGACAAGTAGGGAGACCGGTGGAGAGACAGGTAAGTAGGTGGACAGGCAGTGAGACGGGTGGAGAGATGGGTGGAGAAACAGGCAAGCAGGTAGACAAGTAGGGAGACAGGTGAAGAATAGGTAAGTAGATAGACAAGCAGTGAGATGGGTGGAGAGACAGGTAAGTAGATAGACAAGTAGGGAGACATGTGAAGAACAGGTAAGTAGATAGACAAATAGGGAGACTGGTAGAGAGGCAGGTCATTAGGTAGGCAGGCAAGCAGGTAGACAAGTAGAGAGACGGGTGGAGAGACAGGTCAGTAAACAGACAGGTATTCCGGTAGACTAGTAAACAGACAGTTTGGTAGATAGACAGTCAGGTCTTACTAACAATAATGCTTTCTACATATAAAGGTTGTTTGGATGATTAACAGAACAATCCTGAAGAGGAAACTCTGCTTTAGGGTTCTGTGTAGAACAGATGAGGGTTCCCTCACAGACATAAAGTACTAATGAGCGCTGATCTAAAGCTGACCAAAAAACCTTAAGTAAACTGAAGCCCAGTGAAAACACGCGGCTCATCTCTGAAACCGCGACTAATGCAACACCACAATAAAGATGTGAGACTCGAGTCGATTCTTATACAAGTTTCCCACTATGACAAATACGTTCGACTTCATGCCGACATCAAAAAGCCCAAAATAAAAATAACCAGCGCCAAAATCATCCCTTTAAACTTTTTACCTCTCGACCCGAACCTGATCTCCGACCGAAGGAAACGTACCGAAATCAGACTCGAGCTCGAATCGGCTTTCCGTAACTGAAAACACACGACGAGACACAGAACTGTTCTGACTCACACTGAGGTGGATTACTGCGTCCACTAAAACACTCCAGCGTGGATCTGGAGCTTGCTGTCGGAGCGTCGTGTTCGGAAACGACGGATGACGATAAATGAGTGTTTGGTGCTGGATAATTCTTCGCTCTTTTACTTCCGCGCTGCGGGGATAACACTTTACACCGAGCTAAACAAAGTGAAAATCTCAACACGATCGATGTTACCGTGTAGACGTGTTCACCCCCTTCGAACGGTTCCACATTTTGGACTTAATCAACATGTCTATAGCATCTATAGAAAACGTCCCATACAGTAATCCCTCGGCACGTCACGGTTCAAGTCTCGCGGCCTCGGCGCATCGCTGATTTTTAAAATATTCATCGCCAGATAAAAATAAAAACGGTTTCCTAGGATGCCAGACAAAGAGAGAAACTCTCTCAGAGGCATTGTACGTACCCACAAGCACTCAGACGAGGCACGTGATTGGTTCCCGGCGCGAGATCCGAGCCGATTGGCTGCTTATCATCGCATCCTCTCCCAGCTTCTTCCCTTGTCGTATCTCTCCACTCTCGTTCACGCTGTTAACCGTGTCTCATGTATCGTGTTCGAATTTAACTTTTCGTTAAGCCCTTACGATGCCTCGTAAGCGCCGTGCCCCTGCGAAACATTCCTCTAGTGAGCCCAAGAGGAAGAGGAAGATGATGACCATCAGTGAAAAGGTCAAACTTAGGGCCAATCCTACTTCGCGGATTTTCACCTATGGCGAGGGGTTCCGGTCCTCGTTAACCGCGATAAACGAGGGATCGCCGTATATCTCGTCAGTGAGCCGATCAGACGAAGAAGGGAATTAGTCATGAAGATAACCGAAAGGTCATGAAGGTGATGCAACCACCACCATGCTTCACTGTAGTGCTGGTTGTTCTCAGAGTGATCGGCGCTGCCTCATCACTCTGACGAGACCAGAG